>NW_027208898.1:0-41638 GCF_027789765.1 Dendropsophus ebraccatus
GGCTATACACTTCGCACCCAGCAGTATATACGGTACAGCGGGCTATACACTGCGCACCCAGCGGTATATACGGCACACGCGGGCTATATACTGCGCACCCAGCGGTATATACGGTACAGCGGGCTATACACTGCACACCCCCGGTATATACGGTCAGCGTCTATACACTGCGCAACCCAGCAGTATATACCGGTACAGCGGGCTATACACGATGCGCACGCCGCGTATATACGGTACAGGACGGTCTATACACTGCCCACCCACCGGTATATACGGTACCGCTGGCTATACACTGCGCACCCAGCAGTATATACGTTAACCGGCGCTATACACTTCGCACCCAGCAGTATATACGGTACAGCGGGCTTATAGACCTGCCCCACCAGCGGTTATATACGGTACAGCGGGCTATACACTGCGCACCCAGCGGTATATACGGTACAGCGGGCTATACACTGCGCACCCAGCGGTATATACGGTACAGCGGGCTATAAAAACTGCCCACCCAGCGGTATATACTGTACAGCGGGCCATACACTGCGGCACGTGCCAGCGGTATATACGGTACAGCGGGCTATACACTGCGCACCCAGTGGTATATACGGTACAGCGGGCCATACACTGCGCAACCACCCAGCGTATATACGGTACAGCGGGCTATACACTGCGCACCCAGTGGTATATACGGTACAGCGGCTATACACTGCGCACCCAGCGGTATATACGGCACAGCGGCTATACACTGCGCACCCAGCGGTATATACGTACAGCGGGCTATACACTGCCCACCCAGCGGTATATACGGTACAGCGGGCTATATACTGCCCCACCCATTGGTATATACACTGCCCACCCAGCGGTATATACGTACAGCGGCTATACACTGCCCCCCAGTGGTATATACGGCACAGCGGGCTATACACTGCGCACCAAGCGGTATATAGGCACAGCGGGCTATACCTGCGCCCCAGCGGTATATACGGTACAGCGGGCTATACACTGCGCACCCAGCGGTATATACGGTACAGCGGGCTATATACTGCCCACCCAGCGGTATATACGGTACAGCGGGCTATACACTGCGCACCCAGCAGTATATACGGTACAGCGGGCTATACACTTCGCACCCAGCAGTATATACGGTACAGCGGGCTATATACTGCCCACCCGGTATATACGGTACAGCGGGCTATACACTGCGCACCCAGCGGTATATACGGTACAGCGGGCTATACACTGCGCACCCAGCGGTATATACGGTACAGCGGGCTATACACTGCGCACCCAGCGGTATATACGGTACAGCGGGCTATAACTGCCCACCAGCGGTATATACGGTACAGCGGGCCATACACTGCGCACCCAGCGGTATATACGGTACAGCGGGCTATACACTGCGCACCCAGCGGTATATACGGTACAGCGGGCCATACACTGCGCACCCAGCGGTATATACGGTACAGCGGGCTATACACTGCGCACCCAGTGGTATATACGGTACAGCGGGCTATACACTGCGCACCCCAGCGGTATATACGGCACAGCGGGCTATACACTGCGCACCCAGCGGTATATACAATACAGCGGCTATACACTGCGCACCCAGCAGTATATACTCCAGCGGGCTATAACTGCCCACCCGAGTTGGTATATACACTGCCCACCAGCGGGTAGTATACGGTACAGCGGGCTATACACTGCCCACCCAGTGGTATATACGGCACAGCGGGCTATACACTGCGCACCCAGCGGTATATACAATACAGCGGGCTATACACTGCGCCACCCAGCGGTATATACGGCACAGCGGGCTATATACTGCCCACACCAGTGGTATATACGGCACAGCGGGCTATATACTGCCCACCCAGCGGTATATACAATACAGCGGGCTATACACTTGCGCACCCAGCGGTATATACGGTACAGCGGGCCCATACACTGCGCACCCAGCGGCATATACGGCACAGCGGGCTATACACTGCGCACCCAGCGGTATATACGGCACAGCGGGCTATACACTGCGCACCCAGCGGTATATACGGTACAGCGGGCTATACACTGCCCACCCAGTGGTATATACGGTACAAGCGGGCTATACACTGCGCACCCAGTGGTATATACGGTACAGCGGGCTATACACTGCGCACGCCAGTGGTATATACGGTACAGCGGGCTATACACTGTGCACCCATCGGTATATATGGTGCAGCGGGCTATACACTGTGCACCCATCGGTATATATGGTGCAGCGGGCTATATACTGCCCATTATGCGGTATATACAGTACAGCGGGCTATACACTGCGCACCCAGTGGTATATATGGTACAGCGGGCTATACACTGCGCACCAAGCTGTATATACTGTATACCAGGCTATACACTGCACACCCAGCGGTATATACTGTATACCGGGCTATACACTGCCCACCCAGCTATATATACTGTATACCTGGCTATACACTGCCCACCCAGCGGTATATACTGTATACCGGGCTATACACTGCCCACCCAACGGTTATATACGGTACATGCGGGCTATACACTGCGCACCCAGCGGTATATATGGTACAGCGGGCTATACACTGCCCACCCAGCGGTATATACGGTACAGCGGGCTATATACTGCCCACCCAGCGGTATATACGGTACAGCGGGCTATACACTGGCCACCCAGCGGTATATACGGTACAATGGGCAATACACTGCGCACCCAGCGGTATATACTGTATACCGGGCTATACACTGCCCACCTGTATATACTGTATACCCTTATATACTATGGATAAAAGGGTTGTATCTCAGTGGGTGATACATGACCCTGAATATATATAATATGGATATAAGGGCTGTATCTCAGTGGGGATACATGACCCTGGATGTATATATATTACATATGTATATACGGGTTAGTATCGCAGTAGTGAAGCAGCTAATGAGGTGTCTGCTGTCCTGACAAATCACCTCTGCTGCACGGTGTAGCTGAGTTGTCAGACGCACTGATCATAGGCAGTATAATTGTCCTGCATGGTCTGGGTGCGTAGAGGCGATGGCCATCCATCAGCCCCCGGTATCGGTAATCACTTGATCTCAGCGCGGAGCTCCCCACCCCCGCACTACAGAGGAAGCGACGTCCATTGCGTCCTGACAAATCCAAATTGGTTTTCTGCCGTTCCTCTTATCTGGGCGACTGTCTTATAATAGAACGGAATTAGAAGATCTGAGCTGCACAACCGCAGCCTAATGAGAACATAAATAGGTTTTCGGTTCTCTGCTTCCTGAAAATCATTTCAAAGCTTTATTGTAATTGGCAAGGACGACGCTGGCGGAATGAGATCTTATAAAACGCAGACAGACGGCGACTTCATATCCTATAGTGATTATTAGCTGTGCCCTGGCCAACCCCTGCATGCAGCAGAGCCGAGGACGACATAGAGGACACACAGCATGGGTAGAGGGAAGACATATCACACGTCTATAACACATATCACATCTTCAATAACAATACATTATATACCAACCTCCCCTATTATACATATCACACCTCTAATAACACTACAGGATATACCAACCTCCCCTATTATACATATCACACCTCTAATAACACTACAGGATATACCAACCTCCCCTATTATACATATCACACCTCCAATAACACTACAGGATATACCAACCTCCCCTATTATACATATCACACCTCTAATAACACTACAGGATATACCAACCTCCTCTATTATACATATCACACCTCCAATAACACTATATTATATACCAACCTCCTCTATTATACATATCAACACCTCCAATAACACTACAGGATAACCAACCTCCTCTATTATACATATCACACCTCCAATAACACTATATTATATACCAACCTCCCCTATTATACATATTACAACCTCCAATAACACTACATTATATACTAACCTCCCCTATTATACATATTACACCTCCAATAACACTACATTATATACCAACCTCCTCTATTATAAATATCACACCTCCAATAACATTACATTATAGACAACCTCCTCTATTATACATATCACACCTCCAATAACACTACAGGATATACCAACCTCCTCTATTATACATATCACACCTCCAATAACATTACATTTATACCAACCTCCTCTATTATACATATTACACCTCCAATAACACTACATTATAGTACCAACCTCCTCTATTATACATATCACACCTCTAATAACACTACATTATATACTAACCTCCCCTATTATACATATTACACCTCCAATAACACTACATTATATACCAACCTCCTCATTTTATAAATTATCACACCTCCAATAACATTACATTATATACCAACCTCCTCTATTATACATATCACACCTCCAATAACACTATATTATATACCAACCTCCTCTATTATACATATCACACACTCCAATAACACTATATTATATACCAACCTCCTCTAATTATACATATCACACCTCCAATAACACTATATTATATACCAACCTCCCCTATATACATATCAGCACCTCCAATAACACTACAGAATATACCAACCTCCTCTATTATACATATCACACCTCCAATAACACTACATTATATACCAACCTCCTCTATTATACATATCACACCTCCAATAACACTACAGGATATACCAACCTCCTCTATTATACATATCACACCTCCAATAACACTACATTATATACCAACCTCCTCTATTATACATATCACACCTCCAATAACACTACAGGATATACCAACCTCCTCTATTATACATATCACACCTCCAATAACATTACATTATATACCAACCTCCTCTATTATACATATTACACCTCCAATAACACTACATTATATACCAACCTCCTCTATTATACATATCACACCTCTAATAACACTACATTATATACTAACCTCCCCTATTATACATATTACACCTCCAATAACACTACATTATATACCAATCTCCTCTTTTATAAATATCACACCTCCAATAACATTACATTATATACCAACCTCCTCTATTATACATATCACACCTCCAATAACACTATATTATATACCAACCTCCTCTATTATACATATCACACCTCCAATAACACTATATTATATACCAACCTCCCCTATTATACATATCACACCTCCAATAACACTACAGAATATACCAACCTCCTCTATTATACATATCACACCTCCAATAACACTACATTATATACCAACCTCCTCTATTATACATATCACACCTCCAATAACACTATATTATATACCAACCTCCCCTATTATACATATCACACCTCCAATAACACTACATTATATACCAACCTCCTCTATTATACATATCACACCTCCAATAACACTATATTATATACCAACCTCCTCTATTATACATATCACACCTCCAATAACACTACATTATATACCAACCTCCTCTATTATACATATCACACCTCCAATAACCCTACATTATATACCAACCTCCTCTATTATACATATCACACCTCCAATAACACTACATTATATACCAACTTCCTCTATTATACATATCACACCTCCAATAACACTAATCTGCCCAAGGACGATCTGGAATAGGCACAGGCTGAAGTAGACCGGCTGGCCTCTGGCAAGAGGCTTTGATTTGTGCACAGATGGATCAGAAGGCTACAAAGTCCTTGATGTCTTTAGAAAAAGACTAGGCCACCAATAATGCTGAGAAATCAATTGCCTGGTCTTATGGACTCGTGGATGTCCAGCAATCAAGGGGAATGACCCCATTTTAGAATTCTTCTTCTGAGTGCAGGACGCACATAGCTCTTGCCAGTAGGGAGATTCTGAAGAGCTACTGGTATCAGACGTTCTAGATGAGTGATATGGCGAGGTGCGTCCTCCTGACCGTGAACATCAGAGGCTCGAGAGAGACGGCGTCGGCTTTCACATTCTTCTCCGCTGGTTGAAAGTAAATAACAATGTTGAACGGGGAGAAGATGAGGGACCACCTGGCCTGCCTGGGATTAAGTGTGCAGGACGACTGGAGGTAGGACGGCCTGGGTACGGACGACTGGGTAAGGACGGCCTAGATCCCACCGAAAAGGCATCAACTTCCAAGGAGAATGGTCCTGAGGGATACAAAACAGGAGCTGAAGCAAAGGTGTACTTAAAAGTGTCAAGGTCGTTAAAATTTTTATTGCAGAAATCAAATAGTCCAGGCGATTTTAATAAACTTTGTGATTGGGTTTATTAGCTGAAAAAATGAATTTTATCATGAATAAGCAGTTTGAAAGCTCTCCCCCCGTCCTTCATGGTTTTCCTATGGAGAGAGAAAGTAAAAGCAGCAAAACAGGACAACAAAGAGTTAATTTACATTCAAATCGCAGGCTGTCTCTTCTGACAGTCACCACTGACCTCTCTGACCTCTAATTAGGGCTCTGAATAGCTCCCCCACTGAGCAATCCTTTGTTCTTGGCTCTCAGCTGCCCGCTAATCTCGCTCCTTCCCCCTCCCCTCTTTACAGACCAGACAGATCCGACTGAGGAAAACAGTCGCGATTTCCTGATTCTGAGGAGTGGATGACAGAAAAGGAAAGGAGGGGGGGAACTGGGAAAGAGGCTTTTTACATGCAGATAATGTGCATATTTGCCTAATAAACCCAATTACACAGTTTCTTAAAATCGCCTGGACTATTGATTTCTGCAAAAAATTTTTACGACAGTGACTCTTTAAACCCCTTCGTGCTGCAGGCTAGTTTGGGCCTTAATGACCAGGCTAATTTTCAAAATCTGACCTGTCTCACTTTATGCTCTTATAGCTCAGTGATGCTTTAACGTATGCTAGCGATTCTGAGATTGTTTTTTCGTCACATATGGCACTTTATATTAGTGGCAAAATTTGGTCACTGCTTTGTGTGTTTTTTTGTGAAAAACATCAAAATATTATGAAAAATTAAAAAAAATTGCATTTTATGAACTTTGAAAATTCTCTGCTTCTAAAAAAAAGAAAGTCGTAGCACATAAATTAGTTACTAAGTCACATTACCAATATGTCTTCTTTATTCTGGCATAATTTGGTAAACATATTTTACTTTTTTAGGGCGTTACGGGGCTTAGAAATTTATCAGCAAATTATCACATTTTCGTGAAAAGTTTCCAAAACATGATTTTTTTAGGGACCAGTTCTTTTTTTTAAATGGTTTAGAAGTCTGGTATCCTGAAAACCCCCATAAGTGACCCCATTTTGGAAACTACACACCTTAAAGAATTAATCTAGGGGTATAATGAACATTTTAAACCCTACAGGGGCTGGAGGAAAGTATTCACAATTAGGCAGTAAAAAAATGGAAAATTAAAATTTTCCAATAATATATATGTTTAGATAAAGTTTCTCATTTTCAAAAAGGAACATGAGAGAAAAAGCACCCCAAAATTTTAACGCAGGTTCTCTTGAGTACAACAGTACCCCATATGTGGGTGTAAACCACTGTATGGGCACACAGGGGGGCTCAGAAGGAAAGAAGCGCCAATTAGCTTTTCCAATGCAGATTTTGCTGAAGTAGTTTCTGAGCGCCAGTTGCGTTTGCAGTGCCCCTGTAGTGTCAGCAGAGAGAAAACCCCCCATTAGTCACCCCATTTTGAAAGTGCACCTCTCAAAGAATTCATCTTGGTGTGTGGTGACCATTTTGACCCCACAGGTATTACAGGAAAGTATTCAAAAGAAGACAGTAAAAATGAAAAACTCTAATTCTTCCAATAATATGTTCGTTTAGTTTGAAATTTCTCAATTTCACGAGGAACAAGAGAAAAAAAGTACCCCAAAATTTGTAACGCAGGCTCTCCTGAGTACAATGGTACCCTATATGTGGGTGTAAACCACTGTATGGGCACACAGGAGGGCTCAGAAGGAAGGGAGCGCCAATTAGCTTTTTCAATGCAGATTTTGCTGAAGAAGTTTCTGAGCGCCAGGTCCGTTTGCAGAGCCCCTGTAGTGTCAGCAGAGTAAAATCTCCCAATAAGTCACTCCATTTTGGAAAGTACACCCCTCAGAGAATTCATTTTGGGGTGTGGTGAGCATTTTGACCCCACAGGTGTTAGAGGAAAGTATTCAAAATTAGACAGTAAAAATGAAAAACTCAAATTTTTCCAACAATATGTTGGTTTAGTTTGAAATTTCTCAATTTCACGAGGAACAGGAGAGAAATGTCACCCACATATATTGTAACGCAGGTTCTCCTGAGTAGAACAGTACCCCATATGTGGGCATAAACCACTGCATGGGCACACAGCCAGGCTCAGAAGGAAGGGAGCGCCAATTAGCATTTTCAGTGCAGATTTTTCTGAAGAAGTTTCTGAGCGCCAGGTGCGTTTGCAGCGCCCCTGTAGTGTCAGCAGAATAGATTCCCCCCAAAAGTCACCCCATTTTGGAAAGTACACCCCTCAAAGAATTCATCTTGGGGTGTGGTGACCATTTTGACCCCACAGGTATTAGAGGAAAGTATTCAAAATTGGCCAGTAAAAATGAAAAACTTGAATTTTTCAAATAATTTTTCCAACCTGGGGTGGTTACAGGCAACGTGGGGTGGTTACGGACAACCTGCAGTGCTTACAGACAATCTGGGGTGGTTACGGGCAACGTGGGGTGGTTACGGGAAACCTGCAGTGCTTACAGGCAATCTGGGGTGGTTACGGGCAACGTGGGGTGGTTACGGATAAACTGAAGTGCTTATAGGTAATCTCGGGTGGGTACCTGTAATCTGGCATGGTTACCGCAATCTGGAGGGGGTCATTGGCAATTTGGGGTGGTCAGAGGCAACCTGCGGTGGTCAGAGGCAACCTGCGGTGGTCGGAGGAAACCTGCGGAGATCAGAGGCAACCTGCGGTGGTCAGAGGCGACGTGGCGTGGTCAGAGGCGACGTGGCGTGGTCAGAGGCGACGTGAGGTGGTCAGAGGCAAGGTGCGGTGGTCTACAGGCAACGTGGGGTGGTTACGGGCAACGTGGGGTGGTTACGGGCAACGTGGGGTGGTTACGGGCAACCTGCAGTGTTTACAGACAATCTGGGGTGGATACGGGCAATGTGGGGTGGTTACGGGCAACCTGCAGTGCTTACAGACAATCTGGGGTGGATACGGGCAACGTGGGGTGGTTACGGATAACTGAAGTTCTTATAGGCAATCTGGGGTGGATACCTGTAATCTGGCATGGGCACCGCAATCTGGAGGGGGGTCATTGGCAATTTGGGGTGGTCAGAGGCAAGGTGCGGTGGTCAGAGGCAAGGTGCGGTGGTCAGAGGCAAGGTGCGGTGGTCAGAGGCATCATGGCGTGGTCAGAGGCAAGGTGCGGTGGTCAGAGGCAAGGTGCGGTGGTCAGAGGCAAGGTGCGGTGGTCAGGCAAGGTGCGGTGGTCAGAGGCATCGTGGCGTGGTCAGAGGCAACGTGCGGTGGTTACATGCAATCTGGGGGTTACATGTAATCTGGCGTGATTACGGGAAACCTGGGGGGTTATGTGCAACCTGGAAGGGTTACAGACAATCTGGGATTATTACTGATAAACTGAAGTGCTTATAGGTAATCTGGGGTGGGTACATGTAATTTGGGGTGGTTACGGGCAATGTGGAGGGGGTCACTGGCAATTTGGGGTGGTTACGGGCAATGTGCAGTGGTTACGGGCAACGTGTGGTGGTTATGGGCAACGTGCGGTGGTTACGGGTAATCTGGGGTAGGGTTAGGGGTAATTTGGGAGTAAACTGCAATTATTACTATAATAAAAGTGTGTGTTTTATTTTTTTTGTATGTTTGTCACTTTTTGTACTTTATACATTCATTTTCACTGTATTACTATGATTACTGTGATATTTTCTATCACAGTAATCATAGTTCAGTGACAGAGATCAAATTGGTCTCTGTCACTTTAAATTTTCCAGAGTTGGCTGGTCGTGGAGCGCATGCGCACTTCATAACCAGCCAGGACGTCGAGGAGGAAGGAGCTCCAGGATCAGGTAACGTATATGGGGAAGGGGGGGTGACAGGGGGGGTGGGGGGCGACTTGGGGGGTGGGGGGACATCACTTTTTATCCCCTGTCACCAGGGTCGATTCTGAGGTTTCTGCCGCCCCGTGTGATGGCCGGCACTCCCCCCCTCCCCCCCGTCGCCGCAGCCATCCACTCACCTGTCCCACGCCGCAGCCGGCCCGCGCTCTCTGCTGTCTCCAAATCCCGTCAGGTCCCGCGATGTCACCCTGCAGCTGTCACGGACCTCCAGGCTGTGGTGAGTGAGTGGGGTGATCGGGTCGCGCGGGGCGGTCCCGGCGCGACCCGATCACCCCAGCGCGTCCCCCACCGACCCCGGGCACTCACCACAGCCTGGAGGTCCGTGACAGCTGCAGGGTGACATCGCGGGACCTGACGGGATGTGGAGAGCGCGGGCGACGGGACAGGTGAGCGGCCGCTGTCATTTTTGTTAAGTGATACTTAACAAAAATGACAGCAGGGGGGACATAATGCCGCCCCCTGCCGGACCTCAAAAATCTGCCGCCTGAGGCGGAAGGCTCATTCCGCCTCATGGCAGAAGCGGGGCTGCCTGTCACCAATCATTCATGGTGACAGGGGATAAAAAGTGCCGGCGGCACATGGTACAAGCGATCAGCGGTATATAGTATATACCGCTGATCGCTTGTACCGGGACCCCACAGGGGGGTCCCCGATGACTGCCCCATGCTCTCCGCTACCTCCGGTGGCGGAGAGCATGGGGCTTTCATTCATTTAAACTTTTCCATCCCTGCGAACAAACATCGTTTGTTCGCAGGGATGGCGTCGGCCATCTTGGAAATGATGGCCGCCGGGGGAGGGGGGTTAGTGATCGCCCTGATCTAAGGTCTGGGGGACACTTATTTCATCTCCCCCCGCCGTGGATTCACGTATAACGTTAATAGCGGCGATCGTCGGTAAGGGGGGGGGGGCCGGGACGGACCCCACACATTGCCCCAACCCCTCATCTAACTCCGGTAGCTGGGAGGATGGGGTGGGGGCCGTCCCGGCCCCGCAGCCTTATTCTCTGCCATCGCCGTAAAAAGCTGATGGCAGCAGAACAAGGACCCTTAGTGACCGCCGTAAAAAGCCGTATCGGCGGTCACTAAGGGGTTAACCTCTTAAGGACCCATGACGTACCGGTACGTCATGGATCACTGTCACTTAAGGACCCATGACGTACCGGTACGCGGGTCCTTTAAGAGGGCGCCTCGGACCGGCCGCATGCGATCGGGAGAGATGGCCTGCAGAAATCTCTGCAGGCCATCTCTCCCTGTCGGCATGTGGGGTTGTTACCCCCCCCCCCCATGCTGACGATCGCTGCTATTGGCTGATCAGTTCAGATCAGCCAATAGCGGTGATCGGAACCTTTCCGGGCCATCGGTGACCCGGAAAATAATGTCGTCCGGTGCTGTCCGAGGATGGCACCGACCGCCATTACTGTTAAAAGTAATGGTGGCCACAATGCCACGTCCCGACCGCCGTGACCGGCCGGCCGGCTGATCATGGCGATCAAAGTCCCCAAAAGTAATAAATACCTGCTCTGGACACCTCAGCTAGGTAGCTGAGGGGTCCAGAGCAGGTATTTGGCCATACTCACCGTATCCCGGGGTCCCGATCGGTGTCTTCCAGGTTCCGTGACGTCATCTTCTTCCGTTTGTGTCTTCGGCCTTTTCCGTTGGCCCCTAGGATGTCCTCGACTTTTTTTCGGCGCTCTGCTGCCCTCTAGCGGCTGAAAAGTGTAATACACTTATCAGCAGCTATAGGGATGTTCAGGATGTAGTAAATGTTTTTTTTATTATTTTTTTATTTTTTTTTGTATTTTCCGCACCGTCACGCCGCTGAGTGTTGATCTGCATCGCATGTAAGTGCGCTGCTAATCAGCAACACCATAGGGTGTTTTTTTTCTATATCCTACTGCCACGGTCTGCTGATAAGTGCGGCATTTATCAGCAACACCATTTTTGGCGTAGGTTTTTTTTTTATACTGAATGTTAAAAAAAAATGTAAAAAACACTACACTGAATAAAGTTTTACACTACACCACTACATACCCCATATACCAATCCCTATATAAAGATAGCCCCCAGGGTGTTTTCGGTGTCGGCCGCATACGCTATTATTGCCTCCGACACCGAAACAGCCAGTGAGGATGAATGGGGGGGGGATCCTTCTTTCCTCCATTCATCCTCATCCTCATCATCCAGTGACGTGTCTGGGGGTAACGCCAGTACCGTTACAATAAGAGATGACGATATGGCGTGAAATTCTACAAACTCTGTGAGAGTACCTCAGGGTACACCTACAGATTTAGGGTACGTGCACACTGCGGAATGGCGAAGGATAACCCTTTGTGTATTCCGCAGCTGGCACCCGCCGGCGGACTGATGCGGGCGCGTGTCTCCGCACATGTCATAGACTCCATCCTATGCATGGGCGGATTCCATTGTCCATCCAAAGAATGAACACATTGGACGGAGAGCGGAATCTGCCCGTGCATAGAATGGAGTCTATGACACGGACGGAGACGCGTGCCTGCATCAGTCCGCCGGTGGGTGCCAGCTGCGGAATGCACAAAGGGTTATCCTTCGCCATTCCGCAGTGTGCACGTACCCTTAGATTATATGAAGGAAGGGACACCTGAATGCAGCCCCCAGATGCCCCCCCATCCTCCGAGTTAGTGGGAAAATCGTCCGGGAACTGATCTTCCCACTGCTGGATAAAGGTCACCACCTGTACGGGGATAACTTTTATACCAGCACCCCCTCTTCTGGTCCCTCGCTGCCCGAGCTACTGTAGCTTGCGGCACGATCCGAAAATATCAGAAGCAGTAATACCAGCCCTAATATTTAGCAGCCATGGAGCGGACCCAGCGCTTCTGGATATGAAGGACCCCGTATCGCACCAGGGCAACATTTTCCAGGTGACGTCCTGCACACAAGAGAACGGGAGACCCCAGAAGAAGTGCAGAGTGTGGCGTAACAGGGGGATCAGGAAGGACACCATTTACCAGTGTGACACCTGTCCTGATCACCCCGGCCTCTGCATACTGGATTGCTTCAAGGCGCACCACACGTCATCGGAGTTCTACATTATCTAAATTCTGTCCCTTATTCCTATTCCAGGGGTCACGTTGATCCAGGGATTATTCTGATCGCCATTATGGAGTCGGGAAGGAATTTTTCCAAGTGATGAGGCTACTGTCGTCTGCCTTACGAGGTTTTTTGCCTTCCTCTGGATCAACACAGGTTGAATTTGATGGACACCTGTCATTTTCAACCTTATAAACTAATAATTGGCCTAATACCCCCAAATAAATTAGAATTGTCCCTTTTCCCCAGCTAAATAGGTATGGCTGCCATTCCCATTAGAGGATGCCATGATGCAATTACAAAGCTTCTGTGCGTCTAGGACAGTAGAAACCCCCGACAAGTGACCCCATTCTGGAAACTACACCCCATAAGGAATCTAACAAGGGGGGCAGCGGGTATATGGCCCCCTGGTGACGGCCACATTTGGGACGTGAAAATGAAAAAAAATGGTATTTTTACCAGTGGGGTCCATATGCTCACTGCACCCCTTGTTAGATTCCTTATGGGGTGTAATTTCCAGAATGGGGTAACTTGTGGGGGGGTTCTACTGTTCTGGCAGCACAGGAGCTTTGTAATTGCGACATGGCCTCGATCCTCCATTTCAGCCACTAAATGGCGCTCTGTCCCTTTGGTGGCTTGCCCTGTGCCCATATGGCACATTATGTCCACATGTGGGGTATTTTCGTACTCAGGGGAAATCACCCTACACGCTTTGCGTTTATTTTCTTTTTTAACCCCTTGTGGAAATGGAAAAAAATCAAGGCTAGACCAACATTTAATGTAATTTTTTTAAATTTTTTACTCTAAATCATTGATCTTGTCTTGATTTTTTCATTTTCACAAGAGGATAAAAGATTAAAAAAAAACAAAATGTGTAGAGCAATTTCCTCTGAGTACGGAAATAACCCACATGTGGACATAAAGCGCCATGCGGGTGCAGGGTAAGCCTCCGAAGGGAAGGAGCGCCATTTGTTTTTTTGAGGCTGGATTGGATTTCGAGGGGCCATGTTGCATTTAAAAGGCCTCTGTGTTGCCAAGACAGTTGAAACCCCCCACAAGTGACCCTATTATGGAAACTACACCCCTCAAGGAATGTAACAAGGGGTGTAGTGAGCATATGGACCCCACTGGTGACAGGCACAAATGTGGAACAATGTGGCGTGAAAATGAAATATTACATTTTTTACACTATAATGTTGGTCTAGCCTTGAATTTATCATTTTCACAAGGGGCTAAAAGAGAAAAAAACACAAAATGTGTAGAGCAATTCCCCCTGACTCCGTAAATACCCCACATGTGGACATAAAGCGCCATGTGGGTGCAGGGCAAGCCTCCGAAGGTAAGGAGCGCCATTTGGATTTTGAAGGTTGGATTTGGCCAGAATGGATGATGAACGCCATGTCGCATTTACAGAGCCCTCGTGCTGCCAAAACACTGGAAACCCCCCACAAGTGACCCCATTCTGGAAACTACACCGTGCAAGGAATCTGACAAGGGGTGCAATGAGGATATGGACCCCTTGATGACGGGCACATTTGTGCCGTGAAAGTAAAAAATTAAAAATTTTCACTTTCACATCACATTTTTTCACATTTGTGCCCGTCACCAGTGGGGTCCATATGCTTACGCACCCCTTGTTAGATTCCTTAAGAGGTGTAGTTTCCAGAATGGGGTCACTTGTGTGGGGTTTCCAGTGTTTTGGCAGCACGAGGGCTCTGTAAATGCGACGTGGCCCTTGAAATCCATTCCAGTGAAATCCAGCTTCCAAAAGCCAATTGGCGCTCCTTCCCTTTGGAGGCTCGTCCTGCGCCCGCTTGGCACTTTATGTTCACATGTGGGGTATTTCCGTACTCGGGAGAAACTGCGCTACATGTTTTGTGTTTTTTTTTTCCTTTTATCCCTTTGTGAAAATGAAAAATTGAAGGCTAGAACAACTTTTTAGTGTAAAAAATACTTTTGTCTTTTTTCACGCCATATTGTTCGGAAAATCTGTGAAGCACCTGTGGGGTCCAGATGCTCACCGCACCCCTTGTTACATTCCTTGAGGGGTGTAGTTTTTTAAATGGTGTCCCTTTAGGGGTGTTTTTTAGGTTTTGGCACCCCAGAGCCTCTGCCAACCTGAAGTCGTACAGTCAGAAATGACCAAATATAACGGAGTCATTGAAATTCACTAGGCGCTCTCTTATATCTGAGGCTTGTGGTTGCGTCAAATAGCGCAATAGGGCCACATATAGGGTATTTCTATAAACTGCAGAAACGGGGCAATCAATATTGGGGTGAATTTCTCTCGTAATAGGTTTATAATTATGAAAAATATAGGATTACAATAAAATCTCTGCACAGAAAATTCAAATTTTCAAATTTCTTACACACTTAGCTTTTATTTCTGTGACTCCCCTAAAGGGTTAAAAAACTTTCTGGATGTGCTTTTGCAGAGTTTTGGGGGTGCAGTTTCTGAAATGGAGTGCTTTGTGGGGCTTTCTAACATACTGTCCCCTCAAATACACTTTAACCTGAACAGGTCCCTAAAAATATCTGATTTTGAAATTTTACTGAAAATTTGCTGCTTATGTTTTACGCTTTCTATTGTCTAAAAAAATGAAATATAGTTTAATAAATGCCACCAACATAAAGTAGACATGTTGCTAATGCTATTTTATATATAATTTATGTGGTATAACCATTTTCTGTATAAGCAGAAAAATTTTAATGTTGGAAAAATGCATTTTTTCACAATTTTTCACGTTATTTTGTTTTTTTTCATAAAGATTCGTTATAAGTATCGACTCCAATTTACAAGAAATGTGAAGTACAATATGTCACGAGAAAACAATCTCAGAATCAGCCGGATAGGTAAAAGCATCCCGAAGTTATTAATGAATAAAGTGACACAGGTCATATTCATAAAATTTGCTCTGGTCCTTAAGGCCATTTCAGGCCCGGTCCTTAAGGGGTTAACTCAGAGAAAGCTTGCTCAGCCTCGATCGGCCACTGCTTGGGATTGGCACCCTTCTTGGTAAGGGCCACCATTGATGCGACCAAGGTGGAAAAGTGGGGAACTAACTGCCTGTAATAGTTGGCGAACCCCAGGAACCATTGTATGGCTCAGCGGGCCGTGGTCACTGAAGCACTGCAGACAGCTTCCAACTGCAGACCACAGTCAAGGAATGGAAGGCTGGACTGATGGAACACGCACTTCTCCAAAGTGGCATATAGGCTAGGGATGGTCCGAACCTGCCGAGGTTCGGGTTCGTATGAACCCGAACGCTCGGCAGCAGATTCCCGCTGTCTGCCCGTTCCGTGGAGCAGGCGGATCCAGCGGGAGGAATGCCTGGAAAACTGGGATACAGCCTATGGCTATGGCTGTATCCCAGTTTTCCAGGCGGTCCTCCCGCTGGATCCGCCGGCTCCACGGAGCGGGCAGACAGCGGGAATAGTTACTGAGGGTTCAGGATCGTACGAACCCGAACCGAACTCGGTTCGGACCATCCCTAACATAGGCGATTGGCTCTTAAGCAATGCAGCATTTGACGTACATGACCCATATGGGTCTGCAGATCATGGGAGAAGATCAGTATGTCACCCAGGTACACAATGACACAGATGTACAGTAGAAGTACAGTAGTAGTATTTGAAGTACCGATCTCTGGTGTTGAAGGTGGTCCATTCCTCACCCTCAAGAATCCTGATCAAGTCGTAGGCTCCCCTGAGATCCAGCTTTGAGAAGATATGGGACGTATATGGGTTCTTGACTGTCACCTCATTGAGACCCTTATTAAAACCATACTTCTTTTGGACAAAGAACCACCCAACGGTGGCAGGAGAGGAGGACTTCTGAATGAAGCCCTTCTGAAGATTCTGGGCCTCCCCTAACAACCAATCAGGTCACAGATTTTATTTCCTTCTAAGGTCCAGTATATAGACCCTAAGGAACATAATATATACAGTGGGAAATATCTAGAACCTTCAGTGTTCAGGAGAGATAATCCTGGAACACAGAACCCTATCGATTTCTTAATCCTACAGTCGGCTTAACAAACGTCACCCTGGGATTAGTCGGCCCGCGCCTCATCCAATGTATTGATTGTGTAAATTTATTATAAGGGGATTAAATATTTATCTGGCTGATGTCACAGGCGAGAAATCCTGTTATTCATGTGTGTGCATTCAGCAGGAATGTTCCTTTAAATTACATCACAGGGGGCGACATCTGTTACATCACAAGGTCAACTAGAAGGTGGTGCTGGTCCAGCGGGTAAGATGGTCCCCCACATAAGACCAGTGTATTATGCAAGGACTATTGAGTCCTGTATGGCCTGTGCTCTATCCAATAGGAAGACATTGATTACATGGGTCAAAGGTCATTAGTCCACTGCTAGTCATCTGCTCCAATGTGCCGTCCACTGCCTGACTACACCTAATATATGGCTTATAAATAAGAAGGTGTACAAGCGTGACCTGTCCACCTCCCATTACAGACATTCTGGACAAAATGTCCCATCATTGATTTCCTTTACAGACGTTGCACAGTACTACTTCTCTTGTCCTTTATGCTGGGTGTAATTCTCAGTATATATATATATATATATATATATATATATACATACACAGTGCACAGTACCACTTCTCCTTTCCTGTGTGCTGGGTGTAATCCTCAGTATATATTACACAGTGCACAGTACCACTTCTCCTGTCCTGTATGCTGCGTATAATCCTCAGTGTAAATATATATATATATATATATATATATATATATATATATATATATATACACAGTGGTACCTTGATTTAAGAGTAACCTTGGTTTAAGAGCGCTTTGATATAAGAGCTCACAGTTTTTCAAAATTATGACTTGGTTTAAGAGCATTGCTTTGGTTTAAGAGCTCCCTGTACTGTGGGAGCGCGCATGGAGGAGGGGCATGGTCTGCATAGTGAGGTCTACAGCCTGTACTCAGACCCAGAAGGTCTTCCTCACCTTCTAAATCATAGCAGATCCACTTCAGGCTGGGGCTTACATCAGGGGACAGGACTGTGGAGGTATTCTCTCCATAGCTGTAACCCCTCTCACCCCGGACAGAGAGCGCTGCTATACTGTGCCCACATCTGCCCTGCTTATTCCTTCCTGCAGTCTCTCTCCGCCCTTGTGTTTCCCATCCTCTCCATTACTGTACAGTAACTTATGATATCACATATTCTGCTGTTTCTGAATGTTTGTTTCATCTGTTTTACATGTTATTCAGAATAATAAATCATTATTTTTGGGGTGTGGAACCAATTGTCTGCATTTCTGTGATTTCTTATGGGAAAATTTGCTTTGGTTTAAGAGTGGATTTGGATTACAAGCACCGTCCCGGAACGAATTATGCTCGTAATCCAAGGCACCACTATATATATTATATATATATATATATATATATATATATATATATATATATATACACACATACACACAGTGCACAGTACCACTTCTCCTGTCCTGTATGCTGGGTGTAATATATATATATATATATATATATACACTCACCAGCCACTTTATTAGGTACACCATGCTAGTAACGGGTTGGACCCCCTTTTGCCCTCAGAACTGCCCCAATTCTTGGTGGCATAGATACAACAAGGTGCTGGAAGCTTCCTCAGAGATTTTGGTCCATAGTGACATGATGACATCACACAGTTGCCGCAGATTTGTCGGCTGCACATCCATGATGCCAATCTCCCGTTCCACCACATCCCAAAGATGCTCTATTGGATTGAGATCTGGTGACTGTGGAGGCCATTGGAGTACAGTGACCTCATTGTCATGTTCAAGAAACCAGTCTGAGATGATTCTAGCTTTATGACATGGCGCATTATCCTGCTGAAAGTAGCCATCAGATGTTGGGTCCATTGTGGTCATAAAGGGATGGACATGGTCAGCAACAATACTCAGGTAGGCTGTGGCGTTGCAACGATGCTCAATTGGTACCAAGGGGCCCAAAGAGTGCCAAGAAAATATTCCCCACACCATGACACCACCACCACCAGCCTGAACCGTTGATACAAGGCAGGATGGATCCATGCTTTCATGTTGT
The DNA here is from genome assembly GCF_027789765.1 of Dendropsophus ebraccatus. Classification (NCBI taxonomy): domain Eukaryota; kingdom Metazoa; phylum Chordata; class Amphibia; order Anura; family Hylidae; genus Dendropsophus; species Dendropsophus ebraccatus. The sequence goes on from NW_027208898.1 coordinate 19,161, forward strand.
TGACGCCAAATTCTGACCCTACCATCCGAATGTCGCAGCAGAAATCGAGACTCATCAGACCAGGCAACGTTTTTCCAATCTTCTACTGTCCAATTTCGATGAGCTTGTGCAAATTGTAGCCTCAGTTTCCTGTTCTTAGCTGAGCGGAGTGGCCCCCGGTGTGGTCTTCTGCTGCTGTAGCCCATCTGCCTCAAAGTTGGCCGTACTGTGCGTTCAGAGATGCTCTTCTGCCTACCTTGGCTGTAACGGTTGGCTATTTGAGTCACTGTTGCCTTTCTTTTAGCTCGAACCAGTCTGCCCATTCTCCTCTGACCTCTGGCATCAACAAGACATTTCCGCCCACAGAACTGCCGCTCACTGGATGGTTTTTCTTTTTCGGACCATTCTCTGTAAACCCTAGAGATGGTTGTGCGTGAAAATCCCAGTAGATCAGCAGTTTCTGAAATACTCAGACCAGCCCTTCTGGCACCAACAACCATGCCACGTTCAAAGGCCTCAAATCACCTTTCTTCCCCATACTGATGCTCGGTTTGAACTGCAGGAGATTGTCTTGACCATGTCTACATGCCTGAATGCACTGAGTTGCCGCCATGTGATTGGCTGATTAGAAATTAAGTGGTAACGTGCAGCTGGACAGGTGTACCTAATAAAGTGGCCGGTTAGTGTGTATATATATATATATATATATATATATATATATATATATATATGTATATACACATACAGTGCACAGTACCACTTCTGTCCTGTATGCTGAGTGTAATCCTCAGTATATATATATATATATATATATATATATATATATATATATATACACACATATACAGTGCACAGTACCACTTCTCCTGTCCTGTATGCTGGGTGTAATCCTCAGTATATATATACAATGCACAGTACCACTTCTAGTCTTGTTGGAGCACCGGCGCCCCCCTCAGGATGCAGGACCTTGACCTTGCTCTTCACCTTAGCGCCTCCTCCTCTTCGTTGTCCCCTGGGTCTGTGCTCGGCTGGAGGTGAGTGACAGCTCCTGTGATGGCAGCAGACTGACCTCAATCCTCTTGCACTCATCCTGCCGTCCTCACACCAGTCACCTTGCTGGGAGGCTGAAGGTCACAGTGCGCCTCCCTCTTCTACCTCCATGAAGTATATAACTCCTATTCATTATATGTTGCTGCCTCCTGGGTGACCCCTGACCACCATGAACACAATGTTATACATGGGTCAGGGGTCCCTTTTTTTAATGGGGCTCCCAGTATAATAAAGGGTCCCACACTGTGTTGAGCATTGTCTGCAGGCAGCCTGGGCAGAATTTTATGGTGCAACTTTTACTTTTTTTTTTTTTTTAGTATCCCCTTATGTGACAATTTGAAGTGTAGAGGTCAATGAATATTCTGCATTTCCACCCCCTCAGGATGGATCCCATCATGTTCCACTACAGAAGCTTCAGACGACAATAAGGGGGACGACTCTCCAAGAAAAACAACCTGCACTGCCTGCTACATAAATAAGTAATGTCCTCCTCCACGGTCACAGGACGGTCACAGGAGCACCTGTACATATACATCCATCCACTAGAGATTCACTGAGAATACAGCCTATCCATCAATAGGGATCAGCAGTGACATCACTGAGAATACAGCCTATCCATCACTAGAGATCAGTGACATCACTGAGAATACAGCCTATCCATCACTAGAGATCAGTGACATCACTGAGAATACAGCCTATCCATCAATAGGGATCAGCAGTGACATCACTGAGAATACAGCCTATCCATCACTAGAGATCAGCAGTGACATCACTGAGAATACAGCCTATCCATCACTAGAGATCAGCAGTGACATCACTGAGAATACAGCCTATCCATAACTAGAGATCAGTGACATCACTGAGAATACAGCCTATCCATCACTAGAGATCAGTGACATCACTGAGAATACAGCCTATCCATCACTAGAGATCTGCAGTGACATCACTGAGAATACAGCCTATCCATCACTAGAGATCAGTGACATCACTGAGAATACAGCCTATCCATCACTAGAGATCAGCAGTGATATCACTGAGAATACAGCCTATCCATCACTAGAGATCAGTGACATCACTGAGAATACAGCCTATCCATCACTAGAGATCAGCGGTGACATCACTGAGAATACAGCCTATCCATCACTAGAGATCAGTGACATCACTGAGAATACAGCCTATCCATCACTAGAGATCAGCAGTGACATCACTAGAGATCAGTGACATCACTGAGAATACAGCCTATCCATCACTAGAGATCAGTGACATCACTGAGAATACAGCCTATCCATCACTAGAGATCAGTGACATCACTGAGTATACAGCCTATCCATCACTAGAGATCAGTGACATCACTGAGAATACAGCCTATCTAGTGACTATAGAGGTGTGATGACATCACTGAGGATGCAGCCCACCCCTTCAGTGTGCTTATATACATCTAGATATTACAGCCACATCTCTGGGATAAATCATTTCACCTCCAACCATTCCAATTACCCACAATAAACCAGAGCCACTTATTGCTTTCACTTCCACCATAATTCATTCCCGGGCGGTGGGTCCGATGCAGGATTCTCAGAGTCAATTAGAAGAAGTAACGTCCTCTTCTGCCTCCACTAATCAGCCTATAAGTGGCTGCGGACATCAGGCGATCTGTACAGGATGAAAGCGGACCATCAGGAGGATTTATAACCCGTCGATTACCCCTGTCGACGCTCAGTTAGCAGTCCAATTTATAGACCTGCCACCTGTGAACGATGACTGGAGGGGCTGCCAAGGCTTTTCATGTCATGCTAACAAGGCTCCCATATACTTCACTCCTATCAGCAATGACTTAGATGACAAATATGATGGCATACTTTATGGTTAATCGCATTTTATGGAATGTTTGATAGGGGCTGACGAGAATTCATGATAGAGCCCACATGGACAGATGGAGGTCCTCGGGGTTCTACCTAATCGCAGAGATGTCTATAGGATTAAGATTTATGAACTCGAGAGCGAGAAAACCACATCATGTTCCTGGAGCCAATCCATAACTAAATGACCCTGGTGCAGGGCCGGACTGGCCATAGGGCACTTCTGGCAAATGCACAGGGAGCTCTATGATGCGCACACTGCCGGGGGATAGGATGCCACAACCCTGGCAGCCGCGCATCATACAGGGACCAGACGGAGCGCTGTGGGCCGGTCCCGTGCTCCTCCTTTCCCCTACCGTAGGGAAAAGGAGTCACCGGGCCAGGAGGAAGACGTGACCGGCCCACAGCGCTCCGTCTGATCCCTGTATGATGCGCGGCTGCCAGGGTTATGGCTTCCTATCCCCCGGCAGTGCGCGCATCATAGAGCTCCCTGTGCGTAACAGTGGAGACGCTCCTGTGCCGGAAGTCCCAGGGAGCTCTATGATGCACGCGCTGCCCGGGGATAGGACGCCACAACCCCGGCGTCCCTGCATCATACAGGGCCCGACCAGGAGGAGGGAGGAGCGTGATGTTAGGTAAGTTGTTTTTTTTTTTTTATTTGCTTTGCGCGGGGGGCACCATCTATAAAGGAGGGGAACATTTATAAAGGGGGGGGGGAAGAGGGGACCATGTATAAGGGGGGGAAGAGGGGGCCATCTATAAAGGGGGGAAGAGAGGGGCCATCTATTAAGGGGGGAGAGAGGGGGTCCATGTATAAGGGGGGGAGGAGAAGGGGCCATGTATAAGGGGGAAGAGAAGGGGACATGTATAAGGGGGGAGAGAGAAGGGGACATGTATAGGGGGGGGAGAGGGGGCCATCTATAAGGGGGGGGGGGAGAAGGGGCCATTTATAAGAGGGAGCCATCTATAAGAGGGGGGAGAGGGGGCCATCTAAAAGGGGGGGAGGAAGAGGGGACCATCTATAAAGGGGGGGGGGGGAGAGAGGGGGCCATCTATAAAGGGGAGGGGGGAGAGAGGGGGCCATCTATATGGGGGGGGAGAACATAGGGGAGAGGGGGCCATCTATAAGGGGGGACAACATAGGGGGGAGAGGGGGCCATTTATAAGGGGGGCAACATAGGGGGAGAGGGGGCCAATCTATAGGGGACAACATAGGGGAAGCGGGGCCTATAAGGGGGGGGGGGGCATTTATAAGTGGGACAACACAGGCGGCCTTCTAAGGGGGGTATGCATAAGGGGACAACATGGGAGGCATCTATAAGGGGACAACATATGTGGCCATCTATAAGGGGGACAACACAGGGGGGACCATCAATAAGGGAGATAACAAAGGGGGGCATCTATAAGTGGAAAAACACAGGGGCCATCTATAATGGGGACTACACGGGGGGGGGGGCGAGTAGATAATAGGGCTACATAGAGGGGGGCATATACTATAAGGGGGTCACACAGAGTCAGACTACCCACTAAATGAGGGTGCAAAGGGGCCAATACAGATGTGCAGTTTGTAGAGATGAGTATGGTGCCAGAGTGAGGAGCCTAATATGTCTGTCTGGCAGATTCTGTGGATTCGTGGCTCGGAGAAGTTCTCATAATGGCCCACGACAAATGGAGAAGAAAATGAAAAGGGAAGAACTCCGATCAGAGAAGACGTCTCCTGTGAGTCACCTGATGTAACTGCACTGTAATGTATATGGAGTACAGAACCTGTGGCGAACTGGGTCTACCTCTATATAACTGTATGAGGCGATATTGGTCTTTTTAAAGTAGATTTTATTCAGTAGCAGTGGCGACATTAGTCAGCATGTGGTGGTATTAGTCATTATGCGGTGACATTAGTCAGTATGTGGTGGTATTAGTCAGTATATGTGATGGTATTAGTCAGTATGCGGTTGTATTAGTAGGTATGTGGTGGTGGTGTTAAACTCAACACATTGACCGAGGCCGGAAGCAGTCTGTCTCTGTACACTGTGTAGTGGTAACAACCTGTAACTGCAGCACCGCGACATAGTACAGACAGAAGCTTCTGACCCCATTTACTGTGTTGTTATCTGTAATTCCAGTCATGGCCGTGATGATAAGACATGTAGCCGCGCTGCACTCACAACATCCTTTCATAACTTTTCACTGCGCGGCGAGTGGGCCTGTGTGCTTGGAAATGTCAGGGCTGATTTTCAGTCCCAGTCCCCCCTGCCCTGGTGGATGGTACATTGTCATATTGACAGTCTCCTTTCACCACAAAGGAAACAGCTGTCATGGAAGGAGGAACTTGGCCACAATGGTTTACCAAGCCTTTCAGTCCAAATGTCAACGAATTTGGATCTGCCCAGCCATGTTTTTCCAAAGAGCTGGATCCATTTGATCCGCCACATTTCTCCATAGATTTGGATCCATCTGACCAGCCATGTTTCCCCACAGAGATCTAGATCCATCTGACCAGCCATGTTTCCCCACAGAGATCTAGATCCATCTGACCAGCCATGTTTCCCCACAGAGATCTAGATCCATCTGACCAGCCATGTTTCCCCACAGAGATCTAGATCCATCTGACTGGCCATGTTTCCCCCACAGAGATCTGGATCCATCTGACTTACCATGTTTCTCTGCAGAGATCTGGACTAGAGATGAGCAAACCGGGTTTGAGTCGATCCGAACATTCTGTATTTGATTAGCGGGGGCTGCTGAACTTGGATAAAGCTCTAAGGTTGTCTGGAAAACATGGATACAGCCAATGACTATATCCATGTTTCCAGATAGCCTTAGGGCTTTATCCAAGTTCAGCAGCCACGGCTAATCAAGTGCCGAAAGTTCGGATCGACTCGACAATGCTCCAGGTTCGCTCATCTCTAATCTGGACCCATTTGACCCACCACATTTCTCCAGAGATCTGGATCCAACTGACCCACCATGTTTCTCCACAGAGATCTGGATCTATCTGACCATGTTTCTCCAGAGAGATCTGGATCCATCTAACCTGCCCCATTTCTCCAGAGAGATTTGGATCTATCTGACCATGTTTCTCCAGATAGATCTAGATCCATCTGACCGGCCATGTTTCTCCACAGAGACGTGGATCCATCTAACCGGCCATGTTTCTCCACAGAGACCTGGATCCATCTGACCGGCCATGTTTCTCCACAGAGATCTGGATCCATCTAACCTGCCCGATTTCTCCAGAGATCTGGATCTATCTGACCATGTTTCTCCAGATAGATCTGTATCCATCTGACCGGCCATGTTTCTCCACAGAGATGTTGATCCATCTGACCGGCCATGTTTCTCCACAGAGATGTGGATCCATCTGACCGGCCATGTTTCTCCACAGAGATGTGGATCCATCTGACCGGCCATGTTTCTCCACAGAGATGTGGATCCATCTGACCGGCCATGTTTCTCCACAGAGATGTGGATCCATCTGACCGGCCATGTTTCTCCACAGAGATCTGGATCCATCTAACCTGCCCGATTTCTCCAGAGATCTGGATCTATCTGACCATGTTTCTCCAGATAGATCTGTATCCATCTGACCGGCCATGTTTCTCCACAGAGATGTTGATCCATCTGACCGGCCATGTTTCTCCACAGAGATGTGGATCCATCTGACCGGCCATGTTTCTTCACAGAGATGTGGATCCATCTGACCGGCCATGTTTCTCCACAGAGATGTGGATCCATCTGACCGGCCATGTTTCTCCACAGAGATGTGGATCCATCTGACCGGCCATGTTTCTCCACAGAGATGTGGATCCATCTGACCGGCCATGTTTCTCCACAGAGATGTGGATCCATCTGACCGGCCATGTTTCTCCACAGAGATCTGGATCCATCTGACCGGCCATGTTTCTGTTCCCTTTAGATAAAAATGGATGAGGAACTGGTCGGTTCAGACATATAAGTCGGGCACACACCAGTGTTGTATTCGGCTGCAGTTTTCTGGCTTTGTTCATCAAAGTGATTTCCGACATTTTCCTCTTGATACCCTTTGGCGATGTTTAGATCTACAGAATCAACGTTTTCTGGAGGTTGTTTTTTGAAAGCACCATTCTCTGTACAGTCTCCACACCATTACATGAGAAGACAAGGCTGGCAGGGACATCCTGGCCTGGCTAGTCTTGTACCAAGGACCAGACCAGGTCACTAGATTTTTTCATCTAATGTTAATTCACATTATGACGGATCCTCAGAAAACCGATCACTTGCTTTTATGCTGCGCTCTGGGGTCAGAGGCCTAACGTTCATAGTGGGAAGCATACCAGAAGAAACATGCAGGGTGTAACCTAAGGGCCCTATTACATGGGATGATTATCTTATATCAATCAAATTTAAATGATAATCGTTTTGTGTGAATGCGGGCAACTATCAAACGGCCGAGAAATCGTTCATTTGGTCCTGACACCAAAATCAGTTAATTGTTTGCTGTAATTCCAGATTGGTTGTTTAGTGTAATCCCACATCATTCCTTCATTTGCTGCAATCAGGTGGAGTAAACGATTGTAGTAACGATTGTAACGAATGCCTATCGTTCTATGTAATACAGTGAACGATTTTAAGTTTAACAAAAATCTTTGTCTAATAGGACCCTAAAGCTGTGGGTGATGGATGGTCTGCTGGGAGCAGTGGTTACGTGCGATGGGTCCACACAATGTGGTGGCTCTCGGCCACCAGTAGAGGACCATCTGATCCTCAGATAAGCTGTTTGCTTGTCCACATCCAGACACACGTCTGTCCGGACCATTTGTAGGGCTTAAAGAGAATCTGTCAAACGCAATTCACATTCCAGACTGCGGATACTGTTGGATCAAGGAAAGACATGGTCTTTTCCGTTACATTCATTCATACAAAGCTGAACTAATTTCCAACAACCCCTTCTTGGTGCATGGTAATGAGAGTAACATACGGTGCCCCCAGGTGCTCGGGTGAGTGACACGGTCTTCTAACTTGTACTACCTCATCTTCTTCTTTGGTACTGTGCAATGTGGATCAGCACTTACCTTTTTAACTCTTTAAGGCAGTGATCCCCGAGTGGTATTAAAAGCAGGAAGCCATCAGGGAATGAAGGGAGTTGTAGTTCTGAACCACTTAATATTCCTTAACCTGTGGCCTTCCAGCTGTTGCAAAACTACAACTCCCAACAGGATGATACATAGCACATGGACTGTAGTCTCAGTGACAGGATGGTATATAGCACATGGACTGTAGTCTCAGTGACAGGATGGTATATAGCACATGTACTGTAGTCTCAGTGACAGGATGGTATATAGCACATGTACTGTAGTCTCAGTGACAGGATGGTATATAGCACATGTACTGTAGTCTCAGTGACAGGATGGTATATAGCACATGTACTGTAGTCTCAGTGACAGGATGGTATATAGCACATGTACTGTAGTCTCAGTGACAGGATGGTATATAGCACATGTACTGTAGTCTCAGTGACAGGATGGTATATAGCACATGTACTGTAGTCTCAGTGACAGGATGGTATATAGCACATGTACTGTAGTCTCAGTGACAGGATGGTATATAGCACATGTACTGTAGTCTCAGTGACAGGATGGTATATAGCACATGTACTGTAGTCTCAGTGACAGGATGGTATATAGCACATGTACTGTAGTCTCAGTGACAGGATGGTATATAGCACATGTACTGTAGTCTCAGTGACAGGATAGTATATAGCACATGTAGTGTAGTCTCAGTGACAGGATAGTATATAGCACATGTACTCTGTCAGACTGTGGGCCAAACTTTACCCAAGGAAACAAAGCTTATAAGAAATAAGGCAAATAATCTTTGTCTTTGCTCACATAGTAACCTTTGCTGAATGACTCATCTCTAAATGCAGCGAGTGAGGATATTCCCTGAACTGTCGTCTTAAGAAGATGTCACGTATCCACCCCCCCAAGCAGAATCCAAGCTCCAGCCAGCGATCCTCTCAGGATTTACACTACAATGATCTGATCTCTCGTATGATCTGCGGGGCTGCTGAATACAGCGTCATGCCTCCCGGATCTCAGCTCGTACACAGAATTCTACAAGAATTCCTAAATATAAGATGTATCATAAAGACATTGAAGGGGTCCCTAACCAAGGAAACCATAAATCTTGGGAATGTGGTCAGGAGGTGGCCAAGCATACCCCAATAAGGTGGTATGGAAGCAGTCAAGTGCTCTCTGGGTCAGGTGGTCAGGTATGTGTCTCTGTACCTCTGACACTCCTATGGGTCAGATCCATTCAGGGAGCTCTATCACTGCCCTGGGCCCTGCTCTAGCTGGGCAGCTCATGTACTATTGGATACCCGCTGTAATATAAAGGCGGCTCACCTCACAAGGCAATGGGAATCCCCCACCAATGTTTTCCTCTGACCCGTCAGCAATGTAGGAGAGAAGACGCTGGCAGCACCGACAAGTCTATTTATTACATGAACCGATCGGGAAAATACAAATATCAACCAAACAACCAAAGAAGTTATTTCTCAACCTAAGACTTATCCGTCTTCCTGCAAAGAAACTGATAGTGATAGCACACGGTTACTATAGGTGATATAGAAAGCAAAAAACAAAGTCCAGGAACGAGGGATCCGGGGGCTCAGGTTCACTCATCCTTAGGAAAGGGACAGAACTTCAGGATGTGTTGCTGTCGGATAAATACAGACAGAGGTAAGTGCCGGACCATGGCGGAAACATAAGACTTCCAATGTAAATTCAGCCATCTGCTCTTACAACAACCTACAAGGTAAATCCGAGAGATGCGCCAGGTCTTCCTCACTGGGGGTACGGGGTGGGGGGGGACAATACTACAGTTTTCTTCAGGACATATAAAGTTATCCTTACACATTGTCAAAAGAGTCGATCAAAATGGACTGGGGACCTCCGAAGCCACTGATGGGGGGAATCAGGGATTATATCCTCTTGGGAGACGTTACCAGTGGGGTCCGGAGAGGACAGGGCAGCATACATTTAAATATCTATATACAGTGGTACCTAAGTTTAAGTGTAACTTAAAATTGTTTGGTGTAAGAGCATTGCTTTGGTGTAAAAGCTCCCTGTGCTGGGTGGGAGGGGGAGTGGAGGAGGGGCATGGTCTGCATAGCGGGGTCTACAGCCCTGTACTCTGACCCAGGAAGTCTCCCTCACCTTCCAAATCATAGCAGATCCACTTCAGGCTGGGGCTTACATCAGGGGACAGGACTGTGGAGGTAATCTCTTCATAGCTGTAACCCCTCTATGTGCCCACATCTGTCCTGCTCATTCCTTCATGCTCCCTGCAGTCTCTGTCAGCCCTTGTGTTTCCCATCCTCTCCATTCCTGCTATAATCTGCCTGCACTTACACTGCTGTATAGGAAAGTTTCTGTCACTGTCCACCTGCACAGCTCTGTGATTCTCACATTCTGATTGGTCCATGCTGAACACACACCCCTTCCCCATTGCTGTCATGTGACCACACAGCACTCTGACAGCAGCCCTGCTTCTCTAGTCTAGCCTGTTGTACTATGTTACTGCATTATGGGGATCTGCAGTTCCATCCTGTATCTACAAACTGCTGCTGTGTTATCAGGGTTATACAGTTACTATACATTATACACCACATGCTGATTGCTATACTGTACAGTAACTTATATATCACATATCCAGCTGCTGTGTTATCAGGGTTATACAGTTAATATACATTATACACCACATGCTGATTGCTATACTGTACGGTAACTTATATATCACATATCCAGCTGCTGTGTTATCAGGGTTATACAAGGCACCGCTGTATATGTATGTATATAGATAGATAGATTATGTATATATATCTCACAATACACACACACACACATATATATATATGTTCACACTGCAGGTTGCACGCTGCTTGTGGCTTAAGTACAGACAAAAAAAACAGAAGGTGCAACAGCAACCGACAGGTGCAGGGGCTCATTGTATATACTCCTCCCAGTGTACACACAGTAAACACCTGCTCTGTAGATAATAAAAAGTGAGGATCTTAGCAAACTAGTCGATCAAACAGAGTGTACCATGTCGCCACGTTAGGCTTATTCAGCCCAGGAGAGGCCATTGCTAGTGTGAAAATGCTGGAGTAGGGACCATGTCTCGAGGACCCCTTAACGTGGCGACATGGTACACTCTGTTTGATCAAACAGCTTGCTAAGATCCTCACTTTTTAATATCTACAGAGCAGGTGTTTACTGTGTGTGCGCTGGGAGGAGTGTATACGGTAAGCCCCTGCACCTGTCGGTTGCTGTTGCACCTTCTGTTTTTTTTTTGTGTGTGTATATATATATATATATATATATATATATATATATATATATATATATATATATACACACTCACCGGCCACTTTATTAGGTACACCTGTCCAACTGCACGTTACCACTTAATTTCTAATCAGCCAATCCCATGGCGGCAACTCAGTGCATTTAGGCATGTAGACATGGTCAAGACAATCTCCTGCAGTTCAAACCGAGCATCAGTATGGGGAAGAAAGGTGATGTGAGGCCTTTGAACGTGGCATGGTTGTTGGTGCCAGAAGGGCTGGTCTGAGTATTTCAGAAACTGCTGATCTACTGGGATTTTCATGCACAACCATCTCTAGGGTTTACAGAGAATGGTCCGAAAAAGAAAAAACATCCAGTGAGCGGCAGTTCTGTGGGCGGAAATGCCTTGTTGATGCCAGAGGAGAATGGGCAGACTGGTTCCAGCTGATAGAAAGGCAACAGTGACTCAAATAGCCAAACGTTACACCCAAGGTAGGCAGAGGAGCATCTCTGAACGCACAGTACGTCCAACTCTGAGGCAGATGGGCTACAGCAGCAGAAGACCACACCGGGTGCCACTCCGCTCAGCTAAGAACAGGAAACTGAGGCTACAATTTGCACAAGCTCATCGAAATTGGACAGTAGAAGATTGGAAAAACGTTGCCTGGTCTGATGAGTCTCGATTTCTGCTGCGACATTCGGATGGTAGGGTTAGAATTTGGCGTCAACAACATGAAAGCATGGATCCATCCTGCCTTGTATCAACGGTTCAGGCTGGTGGTGGTGGTGTCATGGTGTGGGGAATATTTTCTTGGCACTCTTTGGGCCCCTTGGTACCAATTGAGCATCGTTGCAACGCCACAACCTACCTGAGTATTGTTGCTGACCATGTCCATCCCTTTATGACCACAATGGACCCAACATCTGATGGCTACTTTCAGCAGGATAATGCGCCATGTCATAAAGCTAGAATCATCTCAGACTGGTTTCTTGAACATGAAAATGAGTTCACTGTACTCCAATGGCCTCCACAGTCACCAGATCTCAATCCAATAGAGCATCTTTGGGATGTGGTGGAACGGGAGACTGGCATCATGGATGTGCAGCCGACAAATCTGCGGCAACTGTGTGATGTCATCATGTCAATATGGACCAAAATCTCTGAGGAAGCTTCCAGCACCTTGTTGAATCTATGCCACCAAGAATTGGGGTCCAACCCGTTACTAGCATGGTGTACCTAATAAAGTGGTCGGTAAGTGTATATATATATGGATCAGGAGAGATAGCTGTTGGCCAAACATATTCTGTGGCCTGCACAGGTTTTCACCATAGTCGTGCACATAGTCACCTGCCCAGAGCAAATGCCACAGATTCGCCCCTTTAAGACCGTTCCCATCAAGCCATCAGTGTCTGGCCCTACAGAAGACAATAGGGAATAAGTTAGACAGATGTCAGCACTTCAATCAAGTCTCTTTTTACATATAGACTAATTTTATAACCTTCTAGCAAAAGAAAAGGCTGAGCCATTGGAGGGACGCCCCAGTGCTGGTCATCATCCAGTGCTTTAAGAGTGTTGATAGGGATGACATTCGTCACACCGTAATCCAGAAAGAAGACAACTGCAAGTTCCGCAGCCACACTGGCCACCCAACACCTGTGCGGGCAGCAAAGAGTGGAATCATATAAGGGGTCAGGCCAGGATATTGGGCAAAACCAAAGACAACATGGCTACATGGTGTGCAAAAATATCCAAAACCCAGAAAAATACCAACCTGCTCCACGTCCCCTCCTCCTCCTCCATCAGAACGCACGGTGCCATGCATCGCCCCACTCTCTGCATGTTGTCCTTCATCAGACATGGCAGCCCTGGTTTGGCCTGCACCAGGCTCAAGCAGAGGTTGGATAAAGTCACATAGATTTCCTGTATGGAGAGGAAACATTACAGCAAACTATACAATACCAGGTGGTCAGTGATCTCATCGCCTACCTGTGTGATGGGCACAGCCCAGAAGTAGTCAGTATTGGGATAGGTTCTGGTCACCAGCAGACTCAGCTCCTTGCTTGTATTCACCAGGTCTCCGAGCCAACCCAGGTCACCGAAACATCCCTTCAGCATCTCGGCCAGGAAAGGTCCGCTACAGCTCCCAACAATGGGGAATATGATCAGACAACAAGCAAAGCACAAGAACCTGTAATACAGTGTCCAGACTGACAGCGCTGCCATCCGGAGGACACATCATAGTAAGCACACTAAGGGTGGTATTACACGGAACGATTATCGTTCGAAAAATCGTTAAATCGTTCGGATTTGAACGATAATCATTTTGGGTAATAGCAGGCAACGATTAAACGACCAACGAGAAATCGTTGATCGTTAATAGGATCCAGACCTATTTTTATCGTTTGATCGTTCGCATCATCGTTCGGTGTAATAAGAATTCACAGCTGAAACAAACGCAATAGCGACGACTAAACGACCGCAAGAACGATCATAAATAACGATCGTTTCGTGTACTTGGGCGAACGATTTTGGGTCGTTTGCCTTAGCGGTCGTTTAGATCGTTATCGTTAGTCATCGGAAAATTGCTTGGTGTAATAGTACCCTTACACAACACTGACAGGAGGTAATGGATTGGTTGTCTCCAGCTGCTCTAGGATCAAGCAATGCCTGGGACATTGGAAATCAATAGGTTAAAAGGCAAATTTCCTCCATTAAGGCAGCAGAGATGTAAGTAAACCCCCCCCCCCCCCCCACACACACACACACACCCACACCCACACCCAGCAGTGCGGCTGGGTCCACACTGCATTTTTACTATCTGTTTTATTGGAAAAAAAAGGTGCATTTGTGTGTATCCGTGTTGATCAGCTTTTCCATTGACTTCCATTATAAAAAGAAGGGGTCAAAAAAGCACCAAAACTGATCAAGCACATTTGGTGTATGCTAAAAAAAAACAAAAAAACCTGATGCATTTTGATCCTTGTTTTTTATAAAGGAAATCAATGGCAAAACGGACACACACAAATGCATCTTTTTTATTCCTTTTTGGTCATAAAATAAACTAGACGCAGTGTGAACCCAGCCTAGGCAGTAATAAAAGTGACTCCCACCACCACACCCAGTAAGCAGGGCAGACGCACCTCATTTCCATAGGGATCAGGAGCGGGTTCCTGACACTTGTCACTTGTTCTTGTCCTATAATAATAATAATCATCATCCTAATGGACAGAACAGGCAGATCCCCAGTTAAGTGGTTGTCCCGGCATTAGAAAAACATGGCCACTTTCTGCCAGAGACAGCACCGCTCTTGTCTCCAGTTTAGGTGCAAGTTTTGCAACTTAGTTCCATTGAAGTGAATGGAGCTTAAAGGGGAACTTCAGCAAAAAAAAAAAAAAAAAAAAAAAAATCTTTCAAATCAACTGGTGTCAGAAAGTGCCAGAGATTTGTAATTTATTTTATTAAAAATATTTGGTCTTTAATGACGTAACTCCGAACCGTTACTATAGTATATTCATTAGTTTTCTTTTGTTCTGTGCCCGCAAGATTGTTATTATGGCATGGAAAAGCCCGACACACCATCCCTTGCCCATTGGATACAGTTTGTTAACAAATACGTTCTGCTATACCAAGCGCTATATGAAAGCAGGAAATGCCCCCAAAAATGTAAAAAGATCTGGATCCACTGGTTGTTGTCAGAGGCGACTCCTGTGTAGAGACCGTCCGTATGTTGGTGGTTTTAGGAGGTGTGTCGAAGGGGGGAGGGTGCCCGGTATGTATGGAAGTATGAATGTGTCGGGTGCATGTTTTGGTTTCTATGTCTTGTTTTTCTTCTTGTTGGTGGATGGATACTTGTTTGCTACCGGTGACCACCTTTAGGTAGTCATAATTTACCCTGTTTCTCGGTGACACTACTGTCCTGTGTGCTCAGATGGAGCTGCTTCTGTACTGTGTACTACTGCCATTTCTTTCCAATTCACCAACATGTGTTTTGCTTTCTTGTAAGTGCAAAATGTTAAATAAACTCTTTAAAAAAATAAATAAATCTGGTCTTCGATTACTTATCAGCTGCTGTATGTCCTGCAGGAAGTGGTGTATTCTTTCCAGTCAGACACAGTGCTCTCTGCTGCCACCTCTGTCCATGTCAGGAACTGTCCAGAGCAAATCCCCATAGAAAACCTCTCCTGCTCTGGACAGTCTCAGACTGGAGAACATACACCACTTCCTGCAGGACATACAGCAGCTAATAAGTACTGGAAGACTGGAGATTTTTATATAGAAGTAAATTACAAATCTTTCGGACACCAGCTGATTTGAAATAAAACATTTGTATTTTTTTTTTTTTTTGCTGGAGTACCCTTTTAATTGTAATCCCCACCTCACCTGGAGACAAGAGCGGTGCTGTCTCTGGAAGTAAGAGGCCAGGTTTTTCTAATGCTGAATAACCCCTTTATTGGTTTATTTACCCTTCAAGAAGTCACTGAGTGCTGATGTCCAAGGGGCAATGTCTGCTTATATGAGGGTCACTGACATGGGGTGGGATACAATACCCATCCGTCATGCCACATCCAGTCATAAGCCTCTGTCTCAGCACCCAGGGACCATCTCACTTTTCATCCAGCCATAGTGGTCACACACCTACCTGTATGACTATTCTCAAAGGTCAGTGTGTGTCCTGGGACCTGAAACAACAGACTATGTCACAGGCCTGTCACCCAAACACAATGCACTATATGTACCAGAAGGAAAGGTGGGGGTAGGAGGTGACCTGCACAGGTGGAGGGAGGGGTAGGAGGTGACCTGCACAGGTGGAGGGAGGGGTAGGAGGTGACCTGCACGGATGGAGGGAGGGGTAGGAGGTCACCTGCACGGGTGGAGGGAGGGGTAGGAGGTCACCTGCACGGGTGGAGGGAGGGGGAGGAGGTCACCTGCACGGGTGGAGGGAGGGGGGAGGAGGTCACCTGCACGGGTGGAGGGAGGGGGAGGAGGTCGAGGGAGGTCACCTGCACGGGTGGAGGGAGGGGGAGGAGGTCACCTGCACGGGTGGAGGGGAGGAGGAGGTCACCTGCACGGGTAGAGGGGAGGAGGAGGAGGAGGTCACCTGCACGGGTAGAGGGGAGGAGGAGGAGGAGGTCACCTGCACGGGTAGAGGGGAGGAGGAGGAGGTCACCTGCACGGGTAGAGGGGAGGAGGAGGAGGTCACCTGCACGGGTAGAGGGGAGGAGGAGGAGGTCACCTGCACGGGTAGAGGGGAGGAGGTCACCTGCACGGGTAGAGGGGAGGAGGTCACCTGCACGGGTAGAGGGGAGGAGGAGGAGGTCACCTGCACGGGTAGAGGGGAGGAGGTCACCTGCACGGGTAGAGGGGAGGAGGAGGAGGTCACCTGCACGGGTAGAGGGGAGGAGGTCACCTGCACGGGTAGAGGGAGGGGGTCACCTGCACGGGTGGAGGGGTAGGAGGTCACCTGCACAGGTGGAGCTGAGGTGGTCACCTGCATGGGTGGAGTAGGGGGTAACCTGCAGGGGTGGAGGGGTAGGGGGAGGTGGTCACCTGCAGGGGTAGGAGGTCACCTTCACGGGTGGAGGGCAGAAGGTCACCTTCACAGGTGGAGGGGTAGGACGTCACCTTCACAGGTGGAGGGGAGGAGGTCCCCTGCACGGGTGGAGGGGAGGAGGTCAGCTGTTCGGAGTGGAGGTCACCTGCGCGGGTGGAGGGTAGGGGGTCACCTGTTCAGGTGGAGGGTAGGGGGTCACCTGTTCAGGTGGAGGGTAGGGGGTCACCTGTTCAGGTGGAGGGTAGGGGGTCACCTGTTCAGGTGGAGGGTAGGGGGTCACCTGTTCAGGTGGAGGGTAGGGGGTCACCTGCTCGGATGGAGAGGGAGGACCATCTGCTCTCTTGGACCCTTTCGGACTGCTGGTCCCGGATGCTTGGTTGAGATGAGACCCTTTATACATGGTGCCATTACAGGGACTGCCTACCCGGATGGCATCAGATGTAACCACCTCTACACCTCCAAATCTTACAGAAAAAGGAAATTAGAGACTAAATACAGTGACATGAGAGATTGTGGCTCTATATAAATCCATGTATATGTGACCCACTATGCAGTGTGTACTGCCGGGATACACAGCTATAGCCCTGTATATATACACACTGTACTGTATACAGCTCTATAGCCCTGTGTATATACACTGTGCTGTATACAGCTCTATAGCCCTGGGTATATACACTGTACTGTATACAGCCTTGTGTATATACACTGTGCTGTATACAGCTCTATAGCCCTGTGTATATACACTGTGCTGTATGTGATATGTATACAGCTCTATAGCCCTGTGTATATACACTGTGCTGTATGTGATATGTATACAGCTCTATAGCCCTGTGTATATACACTGTGCTGTATGTGATATGTATACAGCTCTAGAGCCCTGTGTATATACACTGTACTGTATACAGCGTTGTATATATACACTGTGCTGTATGTGATATGTATACAGCTATATAGCCCTGTGTATATACACTGTGCTGTATACAGCTCTATAGCCCTGTGTATATACACTGTGCTGTATGTGATATGTATACAGCTCTATAGCCCTGTGTATATACACTGTGCTGTATGTGATATGTATACAGCTCTAGAGCCCTGTGTATATACACTGTGCTGTATGTGATATGTATACAGCTCTATAGCCCTGTGTATATACACTGTGCTGTATGTGATATGTATACAGCTATATAGCCCTGTGTATATAACACTTAGCTGTATGGGATGTGTACACAGCTCCCCCTAGCTGAGGCTTCTGGAACTAGAGATACAAATACTCATCACATCACAGAATGGGAGGAATTATTTGCTGCTCTCACAATAAAGTGAATAACCCGGGCTGCCGGGGATGCTGGGAAATCACAGATCAGCTGACAGATACACAGCGCTTGCTCATCATTTCAGGCTCTTCAGGAACATACAGATGTAGAGAAAATAGAATAAATGGGCCTTCATCTATAAGACATCAGTCTGGCATACTGCATCATCATCTATGTAGGCCCCATGAACTACTAGTCTGCTGCTCAAGACAGGCCCTCAATGTTAGATCTGCGGGGTCTCAGTTAAGGGTCCTCAGCACTCGTGCCAGTTCTGCAGCCTCTACAATGATTATAAGCTCTTGTCCTTGTGATCGCAGCAAAGGTGCAAGGTACTGAAGTACTGTTCCATTCAAGTGGATGGGACAGGACTGGGACAACCCCTCAAAATCTTGGGATCAGGAGCAGGTACATGTATAGGGCTAGGTGCTGCACCAGGCGGCACAACCGGGAATTCCTGAATGTTCCCATAAGGTGCTTCAGGAAAAATTCCATTAGAACCCTATGGGGGTCAGGAAATGTGTCCAGGAATCGGGAGAGCTATTCCTGACCTGTGCATGGCATTGCCTTATGTTTTCTGGCAGCTTTACTGTATTAGTATATAGTAGCAGTACCTTGTTTCAATCTGAGGTTCCTGGCACACCGGCACTAGACCCCTTTCTCCAGGCCCCATAATAAGCCTGTCCTGAAAGGAGAAGAAAGCGTTAACAGGCCATCCTGCAGAATGTAAGCTATTGCTTTCTGTTATCAGCTACTTCAGGCTTGTGACTGTGCTGCAGAATGCTGTGTGATAATTGTGGGGCCCCATAGACCTGCATGGATCATCGGTCTGTGGTGTCCCATAGGCCTGCATGGATCATTGGTCTGTGAATGTCCCATAGGCCTACATGGATCATCGGTCTGTGGTATCCCATAGGCCTGCATGGATCATCGGTCTGTGGTGTCCCATAGGCCTGCATGGATCATCAGTCTGTGGTGTCCTATAGGCCTGCATGGATTATCAGTCTGTGGTGTCCCATAGGCCTGCATGGATCATTGGTCTGTGGTGTCCTATAGGCTTGCATGGATCTTTGGTCTGTGGTGTCCCATAGGCATGCATGGATCTTAAGTCTTGGTGTCCTATAGGCCTGCATGGATCATTGGTCTTTGGTGTCCTATAGGCCTGCATGGATCATTGGTCTGTGGTGTCCCATAGGCCTGCATGGATCATTGGTCTGTGGTGTCCCATAAGCCTGAATAGATCATCGGTCTGTGGTGTCCTATAGGCTTGCATGGATCATTGGTCTGTGGTGTCCCATTAGCCTGAATAGATCATCGTTCTGTGGTGTCCTATAGACCTGCATGGATCCTAAGTCTTTGGTGTCCTATAGGCCTGCATGGATCATCAGTCTGTGGTTTCGTATAGGCCTGCATGGATAATCGGTCTGTGGTGTCCTATAGGTCTGCATGGAACATCGGACTGTGGTTTCGTATAGGCCTGCATGGATAATCGGACTGTGGTGTCCTATAGGCCTGCATGGATCATTGGTCTGTGGTGTCCTATAGGCTTGCATGGATCATTGTCTGTGGTGTCCCATAGGCATGCATGGATCATCGGTCTGTGGTGTCTATAGGCCTGCATGGATCATCGGTCTGTGGTTTCGTATAGGCCTGCATGGATAATAGGACTGTGGTATCCCATAGGCATGCATGGATCATAAGTTTTTGGTGTCCTATAGGCCTGCATGGATCATCAGTCTGTGGTTACGTATAGGTCTGCATGGATAATCGGTCTGTGGTGTCCTATAGGCTTGCATGGATAATCGGTCTGTGGGGTCCTATAGACCTGCATGGATCATCGGTCTGTGGTTTTGTATAGGCCTGCATGGATAATCGGACTGTGGTGTCCCATAGGCATGCATGGATCATCGGTCTGTGGTTTCGTATAGGCCTGCATGGATAATCGGTCTGTGGTGTCCTATAGACCTGCATGGATCATCGGTCTGTGGTCATATCTGCACTTGCATTAGCTAGTTGGGAGAATTTAGAAGGAAATGTTCTCTCATTGGGGGAGGTGCGCTGGGGTCCTCACTATGCCTGCAGCCCCCAGTGTATACCCCGCAGTGCTGAAGTAATGGAGGACTTACCTCAGTGACATCTTTCCTGAGGTCGTCCACGTAGATCTTGTTCTTTTTTTTTCCCTACAAGAGAGAAATGAAGATCAGAGAGCGCAGCTCTGGAGCATCACAATGCTCTTTATCCTCCATGTATGTGAATGAGAACTTGTAGGGACACTAAAGCTCTGTACTGGTGTTTATTGGATGACAGGTATTACTTCCATTTTAAAATCTTCAGTCTTTCAGTACTTATCAGCTGCTGTATGTCCTGCAGGAAGTGGTGTATTCTTTCCAGTCTGGCACAGTGCTCTCTGCTGCCACCTCTGTTCTTGTCAGGAACTGTCTAGAGCAGCAGCAAATTCCTAAGAAAATCTCTCCTGCTCTTCAGACTGAAAAGAAAAACAACCACTTCCTGCAGGACATACAGCAGCTGATCTGTACCTGGAACACAAGATTTTTTTTTATAGAAGTTAATTACAAATCTCTAGCACTTGCTCGGACCAGTTGATTTGAAAGGAAAAAAAAGGTGACATTTAACCATTGCACGGGCAGGGTGTCCTCACCCGGAGAAGCTGCTGGTGTCTCTTGGTTGCTTGGCTCATATTCACACCGTTCTCCTGGAAAACAAGTAAAGATATGTAACTAGAACCAAGTTGCACACTCTCTGCAGGGTGGCGAGGGGGACAAGATGGGTCCCCCCCCCCCATCCCGGCTCCTGACTATACACCACCAGGAATGCCGCCCTCAAGCTGGTGTTAAAACTAAAGTAAAGAGCGGCATCTATAACACCCCCCCCCCCGCTACACATCCAGTAACATAGAGAACGGCATCTATAACCCTCCCTCCACATCCAGTAATAGAGGAGCGCGATCTTATAACCCTCCTCCACGTCCAGTAATATAGAGAGCGGCATCTATAACCCGCCTCCCCCCCTACACATCAGTAATATAGAGAGCAGCATCTATACCCTCCCTCCACATCCAGTAATATAAAGAGCGACATTTCTAACCCCCCCTCCACATCCAGTAATATAGATTAGCAGCATCTATAACCCTCCCTCCACATCCAGTAATAAAGAGAGCAAGCATCTATAACCCTCCCTCCACATCCAGTAATATAAGAGTGGCAACTATAACCCCCCCCCCCCCCCCTTACACATCCAGTAATATAGAGAGCGCCATTTATACCCCCCCAATACACATCCAGTAATATAGAGGAGCGGCATCTATAACCCCCCTCCACATCCAGTAATATAGAGAGCGGCATCTATAACACCCCTACACATCCAGTAATATAGAGAGCGGCATCTATAACCCCCCCCCCCCCTTACACATCCAGTAATATAGAGAGTGGAATCTATAACACCCCCCCCACACACACACACATCCAGTAATATAGAGAGCGGAATCTATAACCCCCCTACACATCCAGTAATGTAGAGAGCGGAATCTATAACCCCCCTCCACATCCAGTAATATAGAGAGCAGCATCTATAACCCCCCTCCACAACCAGTAATAGAGAGCGGCATCGCGGCATCTATAACCCCCCTACACATCCAGTAATATAGAGGAGCGGAATCTATAACCCCCCTACACATCCAGTAATATAGAGAGCGGAATCTTATTAACCCCCCTACACTCCAGTATATAGAGAGTGGCAACTATAACCCCCCCCCCCCCCCACTACCCATCCAGTAATAGAGAGAGCGGAATCTATAAACCCCCCTACACATCCAGTAATATAGAGAGCGGCATCTATAACCCCCCCTACCATCAGTAATCTAGAGAGTGGCATCTATAACCCCACTAACACATTCCAGTAATATAGAGAGTGGCAAACTAATAACCTCACCCCCCCTACACATCCAGTACTATAGAGAGCGGCATCTATAACCCCCCTACACATCCAGTAATATAGAGAGTGGAACTATAACCCCCCCCCTACACATCCAGTAATATCGAGAGCGGCATCTATAACCCTCCCCTCCACATCCGTAATATTAGAGAGCAGCATCTATAACCCTCCTCACAACCAGTAATAGGAGAGCGGCATCTATAACCCCTCCTCAACTCCAGTAATATAGAGAGCGGCATCTATAACCCCCTTACACATCAAGTAATATAGAGAGAAGCAATCTATAACCCCCCTACACATCCAGTAATATAGAGAGCGGAATCTATAACCCCCTACACATGCAGTAATATAGAGAGCGGAATCTATAACCCCCCTACACATCCAGTAATATAGAGAGCGGAAATCTAGAACCCCCTACACATCCAGTAATATAGAGAGCGGCATCTATAA
>NW_027208899.1:0-41639 GCF_027789765.1 Dendropsophus ebraccatus
AAATATAATATTTGTGTCGTTTCTCAAAAACTTTTGGCCATGACTGTATATATGATGTTGCAGTTGATTACTATTATTAATGGGGTGGGGGGAGCATTTTAATTTTCAGCTCAGCAGCAGAAAAGCTAGAATGGGCCCTGATTGTTAATATATTGTGTGTGTCGGTACCTGAGTCATTGGTTGGGAAGGGGAGGCATTGGTGGGGAAGGGGAGGGGGGCATAATTCATTTACAGAATCAGCCCACAAGATGCAGCTGTTTTGTGTGTTCCTGCAATGTAAACAGAACCTCCTAATGCCCCAGTGTAGGCGGCTGACACTATAGATATGTGCCCCCAGTGTAGGCGGCTGACACTATAATATTTGCCCCAGTGTAGGCGGCTGACACTACAGATATGTGCCCCCAGTGAGGCGGCTGACACTACAGATATGTGACCCAGTGTAGGCGGGTGGCACTACAGATATGTGCCCCTGTGTAGGCGGCTGACACTACAGATATGTGCCCCCAGTGTAGGCGGGTGACACTACAGATATGCCCCCAGTGTAGGCAGTTGACACTACAGATATGTGCCCCAGTGTATGCGGGTGACACTACAGATATGTGCCCCAGTGTAGGGCGGGTGACACTACAGATATATCCCCCAGTGTAGTCGGCTGACACTACAGATATGTGCCCCCAGTGTAGGCGGCTGACACTACAGATTGTGCCCCAGTGTAGGCGGCTGACACTACAGATATGTGCCCCCAGTGTAGGGGGGTGACACTACAGATATGTGCCCCAGTGTAGGCGGGTGACACTACAGATATGCCCCCAGTGTAGGCGGGTGACACTATAGATATGTGCCCCAGTGTAGGCGGCTGACACTACAGATTGTGCCCTGTGTAGGCTGCTGACACTACAGATATTGCCCCCAGTGTAGCCGGCTGACCCTACAGATATGTGCCCCCAGTGTAGGCGGGTGACACTATAGATATGTGCCCCAGTGTAGGCGGCTGACACTACAGATATGTGCCCCAGTGTAGGCGGCTGACACTACAGATATGTGCCCCCAGTGTAGCCGGCTGACACTACAGATATGTGCCCCCAGTGTAGGCGGGTGACACTATAGATATGTGCCCCAGTGTAGGCGGCTGACACTACAGATATGTGCCCCAGTGTAGGCGGCTGACACTACAGATATGTGCCCCCAGTGTAGGCGGGTGACACTATAGATATGTGCCCCCAGTGTAGGCGGCTGACACTACAGATATGTGCCCCCAGTGTAGGCGGGTGACACTATAGATATGTGCCCCCAGTGTAGGCGGCTGACACTACAGATATGTGCCCCCAGTGTAGGCGGCTGACACTACAGATATGTGCCCCCAGTGTAGCGGCTGACACTACAGATATGTGCCCCAGTGTAGGCGGCTGACACTACAGATATGTGCCCCCAGTGTAGGCGGCTGACACTACAGATATTGCCCCAGTGTAGCGGGTGGCACTACAGATCATGTGCCTAGTGTAGGCGGCTGACACTACAGATATGTGCCCCCAGTGTAGGCGGGTGACACTACAGATATATGCCCCCAGTGTAGGCAGCTGACACTACAGATATGTGCCCCCAGTGTATGCGTGTGACACTACAGATATGTGCCCCAGTGTAGGCGGGTGACACTACAGATATATGCCCCCAGTGTAGTCGGCTGACACTACAGATATGTGCCCCCAGTGTAGGCGCTGACACTACAGATATGTGCCCCCAGTGTAGGCGGCTGACACTACAGATATGTGCCCCCAGTGTAGGCAGGTGACACTACAGATATGTGCCCCAGTGTAGGCAGCTGACACTACAGATATGTGCCCCCAGTGTAGGCGGCTGACACTACAGATATGTGCCCCAGTGTAGGTGGGTGACACTACAGATATGTGCCCCCAGTGTAGGCGGGTGACACTATAGATATGTGCCCCAGTGTAGGCGGCTGACACTACAGATATGTGCCCCTGTGTAGGCGGCTGCAACTACAGATATGTGCCCCGTGTAGCCGGCTGACACTACAGAATATGTTCCCCCAGTGGTAGGCGGGTTACACTATAGATATGTGCCCCAGTGTAGGCGGCTGACCTACAGATATGTGCCCCAGTGTAGGCGGCTGACACTACAGATATGTGCCCCCAGTGTAGCCGGCTGACACTACAGATATGTGCCCCCAGTGTAGGCGGCTGACACTACAGATATGTGCCCCAGTGTAGGCGGCTGACACTACAGATATGTGCCCCAGTGTAGTCGGCTGACACTACAGATATGTGCCCCCAGTGTAGGGGGTGACACTACAGATATGTCCCCAGTGTAGGCGGCTGACGCTACAGATAATGTGCCCCAGTGTGGGCGGGTGACACTATAGATATGTGCCCCCAGTGTAGGCGGCTGACACTACAGATATGTGCCCCCAGTGTAGGCGGGTGACACTATAGATATGTGCCCCAGTGTAGGCGGCTGACACTACAGATATGTGCCCCAGTGTAGGCGGCTGACACTACAGATATGTGCCCCCAGTGTAGGTGGCTGACACTACAGATATGTGCCCCCTTATAGGCGGTGACACTACCGATATGTGCCCCAGTGTAGCGGGTGACACTACAGATATGTGCCCCCAGTGTAGGCGGCTGACACTACAGATATGTGCCCCAGTGTAGGTGGGTGACACTACAGATATGTGCCCCCAGTGTAGGCGGCTGACACTACAGATATGTGCCCCAGTGTAGCCGGCTGACACTACAGATATGTGCCCCCAGTGTAGGTGGGTGACACTACAGATATATGCCCCCAGTGTAGGCGGGTGACACTACAGATATGTGCCCCAGTGTAGGCGGCTGACACTACAGATATGTGCCCCAGTGTAGGCGGGTGACACTACAGATATGTGCCCCAGTGTTGGCGGGTGACACTACAGATATGTGCCCCCAGTGTAGGCGGGTGACACTATAGATATGTGCCCCCAGTGTAGGTGGGTGACACTACAGATATGTGCCCCAGTGTAGGCGGGTGACACTACAGATATGTGCCCCAGTGTTGGCGGGTGACACTACAGATATGTGCCCCCAGTGTAGGCGGGTGACACTATAGATGTGCCCCAGTGTAGGCGGGTGACACTACAGATATATGCCCCCATTGTAGGCGGGTGACACTACAGATATGTGCCCAGTGTAGGCGGGTGACACTACAGATATGTGCCCATTGTAGGCGGCTGACACTACAGATATTGCCCCCAGTGTAGCGGGTGACACTACAGATATGTGCCCCCAGTGTAGGCTGCTGACACTACAGATATGTGCCCCCATGTGTCGGCTGACACTACAGATATGTGCCCCAGTGTAGGCGGCTGACACTACAGATATGTGCCCCAGTGTAGGCGGCTGACACTACAGATATGTGCCCCCATGTAGGCGGCTGACACTACAGATATGTGCCCCCAGTGTAGGCGGGTGACACTACAGATATGTGCCCCAGTGTAGGCGGCTGACACTACAGATATGTGCCCCAGTGTAGGCGGGTGACACTACAGATATGTGCCCCCAGTGTAGGCGGCTGACACTACAGATATGTGCCCCAGTGTAGGCGGGTGACACTACAGATATGTGCCCCAGTGTAGCGGCTGACACTACAGATTATGTGCCCCAGTGTAGGCGGGTGACACTACAGATATGTGCCCCAGTGTAGGCGGTGACACTACAGATATGTGCCCCCAGTGTAGGCGGGTGACACTACAGATATGTGCCCCAGTGTAGGCGGTGACACTACAGATATGTGCCCCAGTGTAGGCGGCTGACACTACAGATATGTGCCCCAGTGTAGGTGTGACACTACAGATATGTGCCCCCAGTGTAGGCGGGTGACACTACAGATATGTGCCCCCAGTGTAGGCGGCTGACACTACAGATATGTGCCCCCAGTGTAGGCGGCTGACACTACAGATATGTGCCCCCAGTGTAGGCGGCTGACACTATAGATATGTGCCCCCAGTGTAGGCGGTGACACTACAGATATGTGCCCCCAGTGTAGGCGTGGACACTACAGATATGTGCCCCGAGTGTAGGCGGCTGACACTA
The DNA here is from genome assembly GCF_027789765.1 of Dendropsophus ebraccatus. Taxonomy (NCBI): domain Eukaryota; kingdom Metazoa; phylum Chordata; class Amphibia; order Anura; family Hylidae; genus Dendropsophus; species Dendropsophus ebraccatus. The sequence goes on from NW_027208899.1 coordinate 4,086, forward strand.
CAGATATGTGCCCCCAGTGTAGGCGGGTGACACTACATATGTGCCCCCAGTGTAGGCGGCTGAAACTACAGATATGTGCCCCAGTGTAGGCGGGTGACACTATAGATATGTGCCCCAGTGTAGGCGGGTGACACTACAGATATGTGCCCCAGTGTAGGCGGGTGACACTATAGATATGTGCCCCCAGTGTAGGCGGGTGACACTACAGATATGTGCCCCCAGTGTAGGCGGCTGACACTACAGATATGTGCCCCCAGTGTAGGCGGCTGACACTACAGATATGTGCCCCAGTGTAGGCGGGTGACACTATAGATATGTGCCCCCAGTGTAGGCGGGTGACACTACAGATATATGCCCCAGTGTAGGCGGCTGACACTATAGATATGTGCCCCAGTGTAGGCGGGTGACACTACAGATATGTGCCCCCAGTGTAGGCGGGTGACACTACAGATATGTGCCCCCAGTGTAGGCGGGTGACACTACAGATATGTGCCCCCAGTGTAGGCGGCTGACACTACAGATATGTGCCCCCAGTGTAGGCGGCTGACACTACAGATATGTGCCCCCACTGTAGGCGGCTGACACTACAGATATGTGCCCCCAGTGTAGGCGGGTGACACTACAGATATGTGCCCCAGTGTAGGCGGCTGACACTACAGATATGTGCCCCCAGTGTAGGTGGGTGACACTACAGATATGTGCCCCGAGTGAGTAAACAGCAGGGACGGCCAGCAATAGCAGCTGCATCTGTGTGTCCAAGATATCACATTGCCCCTGCCAATCTTTCTGACTCATTGTGAGCGAAGTTTGGGCATCAGTGAATGGGAAGACTGATGGGAAGACTGCAGAACCCCAGCTGTCTGTCTGCATTGGAAGGCCATGCTTTATTTCTGTCCTAGTTCTACTAGCACATTGTGTTCATGACTGGTACCAGGAATAACTGATAGGAAACTGGGTCAGAAGGAGAAGAAATGGAGCCCCCCTGCAAGGCAGGGCTGGAATATGGAAGGTATAAGCTGTCAGTGGCACACAATGAGAGCAGCTCCATCCTCCCCCCTCCTCACATGATGCAGAATAGCTGCAGACCCGGCGATTTAGGATGCAGCACAGGTAACCGAGCACAGGGGGCGGGGCCCGGTGACGTCTGGGAGAGTGGGCGGGGCCAGAGCATTAATCACAGGAGCTTTAATAGTGAAGCAGCCAGTGGTGTGCACGGGCTCCATGTGAGCTGCTCCTCTCCTCCCTCCTCCTCCTCCTCTCCTCCTCCACAGCTGCCCTCCCCCTCTTTTGTGAGGGCTGCAGATAAGAGACAGAAGGGACAGGGCTGCCAGGCGATCAGTACTATTTCACTGCACCACAAGGAGGTGAAAACAAGAGGAGGGACCGGCAGCAGCGTGCACGGAGGAAGGATGCTCAGCTGATGGCAGTGACAGCCGTCCGCATCTGTAGGGGATTGATCAGACAGCCGTGCTAGGGGGAGCGATGCGAAGCAGCAGTCTCCAGCGTGAATGAAGCCAGCGCCGACTACTGTGTAAGGTTGTCCTGTGATGGTGGCTAGTGCCAGGCCAGCTGGCATCTGAGGGGCACCCTGTGATCGTCCAGAGAGTGGAAGCCATCCGTGTCTCCTCGCCCTGTCCGCACCAGTCTCACCGTGTACACAAGAGACACCTTGGAAATGGCCACACTGCTGCGGAAAATAGGACTCATCCGTCTTCACGACAGAGATACGGAGGACCCCAAGCATCACCACCATCACCACCGCAACCAGCAGGGATCGCTGAAGAAGGGCAAGAACAGCACCAACAAGCAGCAAGGAGGCTCGGCAGGAGGGGGCTGTGGGGGCAGCAGCAGCGGGCGGGGGCTGCTGCAGTAATAACACCACAGAGGGCATCCTCAGCCACACAGCCGACAGCAAGGCCAAGAAGAACGAGCAGTGCCACAAGGACAAGCATGGCAGCGCGGGCCAAGCCAAGGAGAAGAGCTGTGCCAAAGAGACCAGCACCCCCACCATCACCAAGGAGTCCAAACAGCCAGGTGGGGGCAGCGCGGGAGGGGGCAACAAGCAGAGCGGGGCTCCTCGCTGCAGCCCCTCCTGCCCCCCAACAGGCAGCACTGCACCCAGGTGAGGAGCCGGCGGCTGATGAAGGAGCTGCAAGACATCCGCAAACTCAGCGACCACTTCATCTCGGTGGAGCTGGTGGATGACAGCCTCTTTGACTGGAACGTCAAGCTGCACCAGGTGGACAAGGACTCCACCCTGTGGCAGGACATGAAGGAGACCAACACGGAGTACATCCTGCTCAACCTCACCTTCCCGGACAACTTCCCCTTCTCCCCCCCATTCATGAGGGTGCTGAGCCCCAGGCTGGAGAACGGCTATGTGCTGGATGGGGCGCTATATGCATGGAGCTGCTCACCCCCAGGGGATGGTCCAGTGCCTACACGGTGGAGGCAGTCATGAGGCAGTTCGCTGCCAGCCTAGTCAAAGGCCAGGTAAGTGTGCAGGTTCTTCCATGCCAGCTGTTTCTTTCCTGCTTATTGCCCTTGTTCTGTAATGGGCAGTGCTAGTGCTGAGCCTGTGCCCTGGTATGGGGGCATTGGTCATGGTGCAGTAGTGAGGTCAGTTCTTTTATACCCACCACCTATAGAGGGACTGCAGACTTCATTGTAAAACCATCTATACAATATGGCATCCTATACAGGTGGAAGCTGAAAGCAGCCACCACCTATGTACAGCATCCTCATCCCTATCATCCATTATCCCTTATGCCTGGTAAAGTAATGGGGGCAATGCAGGTGGGAGGCATGGGACAGAATTCCTGGGTCTTTGGGGCTGATATGATCATGGGCCCAGAGTATTGTTAGCAGATACTCATTGTGCCTCCCTAGATTGGGGGGGGGGGGTGATTAGTCAGTGACCATTTGCTGACCTCACATTTTAATTCCAGGTCTAGCCTTTGTCAGCCGCGTTCAGATCACATCTGTTTGCCGGGTTTGAGGTTATAGCGCCCAAAGGAATATTATGTAGAGCAAGGTTTGCCCTCCTCAGGGATGTTCACCAGTGTGGTGAGGTTTAACCCTTACTGTGCTTTATTTATGTATCTGTATGATATATATTTATATAGCTCATTGTGACAATAGGAGAGAGCCCAGGAATTAAGTACCAGCCAGTTATGACTATTCAACATACACGTCATCCTCATTAGACTAACAAGCCTGGTAATGTAAGGATGTGTGTGAATGGGATGGATACATTGTAACACCCCAAGCTGTATGAAGGGTGGCGTTACAAAGAAGGCATTAGAAAGGGAGAGCACTCCACCGTAATTGATGGTCACTGCGATAAATGGAAATTTACAATGGCTAACCCTCATTTTCTTATTAATGTTAGGACAATCGCATGAAATAGGTAACTGGGATCATTGCCTATAGATAAGCCTTTCTACCACAGGTCTGGTACCAAAGTTAGAACTCAAATACATTATGAATTGCATTTTTAGGTATATATATGTTTATAAGTGGGATATTTGTAGTATAGATACTAGTATAGTGCATAAAATAGTATACTGTGCTGTATCTGCAGATACTGGAATAGGTAATGGCCCCATTGTATATAACCTGATGTCTTTGTTGTGTGTACTGAATACGTCATGATGCTTTTATGTATTACCTCATTACCCCACCATCTGCTCTTCTATTTCTGCTTGTCAGTTCAGATTACACGATATTGCCTGGAAGTATAACTTGTAATATATACATAGATATGCATACTATGACAATACTAGATCTGCAGTCAGTTTGGGACAGGAACATTTAGATGTGGATGAAGTGATATAGATGATATATATTATCGAACACAGTTACCAGTTCAGTATAGAAGAAAATCCAGTCCTGTATGTAGATTTCATGCACAGTCTAGAATACAAGCAGCTACCTAGGAAAGTAGCTGACAATAAATACATACACCCCTTTATAAGCCATCCATACCTGACCAGCCTTTTTCACACAGGGAAGACCCCATGTGAAAGAAATGATCTGCTATTATAACCAAAGGCCCCTGTGCATGCCAGCTCTGGAGAAAGATGGGGCATACCACCACGCTCATTGAAATCAATTGACATGTATTGTTTTCAGTGATTGGTGGCCTTTCATGGGCTACATCTGTGCAGTAGGGTAGCTCCTGATTGGTGAATGCCCCTGCTATTACCCTGTTGGGAATATTACATTATCTTGACTGACATTCTCATTATAAAATTGATCTTGTCAAGACCATATTAAGAATGACTTTAGCCTAAAGCTGCCCATACACTGTGTCTTCTACACCAATAGTCACTGATATGTGTCCTTGTTATCAATGCCGTGCCTTGCCTACAGTGCCCTTGGCCAGTTTAATTGCACTTTTTTTTCTAGCATCCATCAATAGCTCCTCATGCATGATGCCATTCTTGGTCTAATGATCGCTAGGTCGGCATAACTGAAGGCAACCAGAGTCACTAACCAGGCAATTATTACAGAAGTGGAACATTTACTCTTTAAAGGGAATGGGTCATCAAAAAATGATCTCGTTTTTCGATCAAGTTTTTATGTTAAACATGTTTGTTTTTTTTTATCCTGGGTGTTGTTTACTATCTTTAACATAAAGTAATCCTGAAATCTTACAGTTTTCATTTTCAACACTAGGCCTGAAACAAAGCCGAGGCTTTTTGTTCTGTCTGTGGTGATAAGAAGAGGCTGCTGTAAAGTGATCTGTACAGCCTACAGCACCAGTAGATAGATTGCACCAGTATAAGACAATAGCAGCTCCCTGGGGAATGACCTCTTCAGAGGTCACAGAGTTCTGAGTATTGATTCACATTCATTTCAAGGGGACAGGTCCTGTCTATTGATAGGGGTCATCATAAAGCACATCACTAAGTTCTGTTAAAAAACCCTGACAAGATGGCAGCCCACATAAAAATGTACAAACAATTAAATAAAACATTAAATTCAGAACAGAAACAGATTAAAAAAGAAAATGTTTCAGTAAGAGAAAATCTATGCCATACATTTAACCCTAAGATGCTTATATGTATACTAGTTTTGTAGTGACTGGAGGAGTTTCTACATGGGGATGTTGCTTTGGCAGCATTAAAGACCTGTTACAAATTTATCATTCTACATCCTATGGCTATGCTCTATGCCACATGTCCCTCCACATAGATTGAATGTGGCAGTAAGGCTGCATTCACACATTCTGTACATACGGTCCGTAAGCGTACTGTGTGTCATGGACTGAACTGTTGGAATGGCCTAATTAATTTTGGTGTTTGCCATGTGATAGGGAGTAGGGATGAGTGAAGTGGCCGAGGTTCGGGTTCGTATGAACCTGAACTATCGGCTTCTGATTCACTCTGTCTGTCCGCTCCGTGGAGAGGGTGAATACAACCTTGAGGACCGCCTGGAAAACTGGGATACAGACATAGCCATAGGCTGTATCCCAGTTTTCTAGGCAGTCCTCCTGCTGTATCCACCCTCTCCACAGAGCGGGCAGACAGAGGGAATCAGAAGCCGAACCTGCCGGTTCCCTCATCGGATTAGCACTAACCACTGGGGTACACCAAATCCTCACTGGCATGAAGTGCGAGATTTGCCTACTCAAGCCTTCCGTACTTATCAGCTGCTGTATGCCCAGCAGGAAGTGGTATTATTTCCAGTCTGGAGCGGAGAGGTTTTCATGGGGATTCTCCTTACGAATGGCAGAGGAGCCAAACACTGGTCAGCGTTTCTGCTGGACACACAGCAGCTGATAAGTACTGGAAGCTTGAGATAATAGTTTACATCTCTGGCACTTCATGCAGCTTGATTATTTTTTTTGGGTGCACTACCTTAATGACTCAGCCAGTTTTAATTTTTGCACTTTTTTTTTTTCCCGTGGTGTTCACCTAGAGACCCATATGAGCTCTTTTTGCAACACCTACTGTACTGCAAGACAGGCTACATTTTTCCATAAAATATTCTGTGATCCTTATATCACTTTTATTTTTTGGCCTATTGGGCTATTTCAGGCCTAATTTTTGTGCCATTATCTGTTCTTTCTGTTTGTACCTTGCTTGCGCATAAGCAATGTTTTGATCACTTTTCATTACAATATTTCTGGATTTGATGGGACCAAAAATCAGCAATTATGCACTTTGGTGTTATTTATTTTTTGTGCTTATGCCTTTTACCGTCTGATATTAGGTATGCAATAATTTAATAATCTGGACAATTCCACATTTGGTGATAGCAAATATGTTTTATTTTTTTGTTTATAAAATGGGAAAATATGGGTAACAACTTTTACTATGGAAGGGAAGCTTTAATTATTAAATAAACTTTTTTTTTTCAGTAATTTGTCATTCCCAAGGAACTCCTATAAACAGTGCAATGTACTGCATTGATCTATGTATTCAGTGCTCAATTACTAAGGGCTGCTGAAGCCCCTAGTAATTAATAGCCGAGTCGGGACTAGCATCATTAGGTTGCTGAGGCCCAGTAAGTATTACAGGTCTCAAGAATTCAATCTGCCACTAGACCACCACGGAGGCTTTTTTAACAGCATTTAAATGCTGCTGTCGTTTTGACAGCCTTCATCATATTGTATGACAAGAAAACACCTGCGATCGTTATTTAACACAATGAATTAGACTCTAATTTTGAAAACAAAGAAATGTGGGAACACAGCCTTAATCAGATTATTTATGACAAAAAAGACCTGTGATGAAGCCTGGTAAAGCCAATTACGTGGCAAAGCCCAGACAGTCAATTCGGGCAAAATTGCAGAGCCCACAAAATTAATCAAGTGTGACCATAGCCTGAGGCCACGACTAGACAACATCTTTTTTTTGGATGGTTGTCATTTTGCAGCTAAATGACATCAGTTTTAAAATAAGGTACATTATGTGATTGACATTGTGTGGTCATGGCCTAAGGCTCACACATGCAGTGATGCAATGAAAAGGCAATAGGAATGCATAGTTTAATTGCAGTAATTAATCATTTTATTGCAGTGCTGCATCATTAATTTAGTTGCTGTCCAACCATCCTTCATTGTGTTAGCGCAATGAAACTCCAATGTGTGTGAACATACCCTAAAGGTGTTCCAATGTATTATGCCATAAATTTCGAAAACTCCTGTGTAGACTGAGATTAAAGCAACTCAGTAACAGAGGTATAGCAGATTACTTGCAGGAAATTCAGGCAATGCTCTTGATTGGAAAAAAAAATTGATGATGAATATTGGGTGCTTGAGATAATATTTTATATATGAGCATGTGTATAGATGGATAAATGAATAGACAGAAAGAACATTAGAACAGTACAATCATTTCCATTGTGTCAAATGCATATATACACAAATGTGAAAAAATATGAAATGAAAAGATTAGTGTCTATGTAATAGAGACAGGATTTGGAGGTGTTTATTTATTTAAATGAACCCATGTCATTGTTGGCAGTGCCCAGTGTCTTTCCATTTCCAGCAATTATCTATTACATTCTGGCAGTGATCCTGGTGCTCTGTTACAATCACTGGAACATATTACCCCAATTCCTCTTTCACTCTGAGATCAGGTTAAGCATCTGATCTCCCGCAGTTACCTTTCATAGTGGCTATTATCTGCACAGTGGTCAAGATAATACTTTATTGTCAACATACTGGAGTAGTGACACAATGTAAATAGGGCTTTACTTTTGTGTTGCTGTTTGTAAAGCTTTTATGTTGGTGTTGTATTTTTGTGGCAATGTAGTGGTAGTGGGAGTTGGGGTTTTTACTTTTTATTTTATGTGATTATTGCTTTTCAGCAAGAAAAATATATACTATATACAGTATACTACATAGTAAAAGCAATGCTTAGAAGACATGCTGGCTTTTAGATGCAAATATCAGTGAAAAGAAAATGACATTTAATTATTTTTCTATTTAGTTATGTAGTCCCGTTAATAGATACATGGAGCCTGACAATGGAGATTTTACCTAACTGTACACAGTTTTTTTTTTTTTTGCCCCAGTCTTTTTGTCTAACTTCGATTTCTGGGAGAAAAAGTAGTTGTCAGCTCTATTCGCTCCCGAAGGTCTAATTACACTGTAAGGCGGGATTCACACAGCGTAAAACACCGGACTTCTTTGACCCAGCCGGGTCACAGTGCGGCCAGTGTTAGTGAAGATCATCTTCATTTCTATTGAATTCGGATGCGGGCCCACCATGTCCGCCCACATTCCAATTCACATTGCAGACAACTGACATGTCTGTGCGGCCGCTCAAAACTAACCTTTCAGTTTTCCGCGTGGCTGGTTGGAATCCCGGCCGGAGCGTATAAGTACAACTTATGGTTTGCGTAAATCATGGCCGTTGTGGCAAATTGCAACTATTGCAGAAACCTATGGTGACATACTGGGTGAGTAATGCTTTTTTTTTTTTTTTTTTTTTGGTAATTTTATGGCAATTCCTTCCCATAGCCAATTTTTTCAGAACCCGCTGATTTGGCTGACGACCGATTGTCAGATAGGGCTGCACTACTGATTGAGCCTTGTGAAAGCTCTGTAAACAAAAGCTCTGTAAACAAGCATGATGTCCATGCAGCCCTTGCTGCACGATGGTCGATCTGTGCAGTAGGCCCAGTAAAGGAGCGCCGATCTGCTAGGTTTACAATTGTGATGGGGCCGTCTAATACGGCTCTAAGGGGCCTATTCCACGGAGCGATAATCGTCCGAATCGAAGCGATAATCGGCCAATCGCTCCGTGAAATAGAGAGAACGATCAGCCGATGATTGTGTATTTAGGTTCAGACCTAAAATCATCAGTGATTGGCTGAGCGGTCTATCAGTTTAGACAGCCCCGCTCCGAAGCTGCTGCGGCGCAGGACCAGGAGAGAAGGAGAAGACCTGCAGCCCGGACAGGTAATGTATGGTGCAAGGGCTTGCAAGGACATCGTTAACGGTACATCGGTAATCGGTACTGGTCGGATGGCCGGATGATCTTTAGCGCCTTAGAGTTCTGATGTGGGCGCATCCATGCATACCCGCATCAGAAATCCCCACTGCACACTTTGAAGCGAGCGACCGGAGCCGCTCGCTCCACGGTGTGCTTTGACAGGGTTTTCTGTCCTGAGGCGTAATTCATATGTCAGAGAAATGATGGCATAGTGTGTGTGTTGGGGGGGAAGGAAGGGGTGAAACCCCAACCCAACCTAGCGAATGTAGTGCATAAAAAAATCTGAATGTGGGAACATACTTTGATGATACTGGTGATATATTATTAAAATACATATAAGAATTTTATAGTGAAAAAAAAACAATAGATCTTACCAACTACTTTTTTTTTTTTTTTTTTAAAAGTAACTTCACTTTTTACATCCACCTTGGCATAAACCACACATTTTACCATTTCTTTTTGTGTTCTGAATGAGTAATGCATATGAGATGAGAGAAGTGAGGGTAGAGATGGGGTTGGGAAAGTATGTGACTTACGTGACTTAGCGCGTCATAACATCTTTGAGACTTTCTGTTTACCATGTGGTGCTATGGGACTGAAGGGAGGGACCACTATGGTATCTTTAAAGTCTAACTCCCCTGGCAGCAGCCAGCTTCATTATCATTTGCAAAACCTATAGCTATATAATTTAATGGCTTCTAATAATATTTTGTTGTCTCTATGGGATCCAGAATATATTCAACATAACATCAGTATTTCAGCACTATTGCATCCTTGTTTCTGTACAGTAAATATTCATGGGTGTAAATATTCTAGACAGAAAATTGAATGACACAATGGATGACAAAATAAATAGAAATACTGATGCAATGCAAATCGAATACAGATGCATCCTTGTTTTAATTTCTCTGCATAAACTTCAATGGGTGTATTCCATCCACAAAACAGATAAAAGTAGCATATGTGGCTTGTAAGTACTGTACATGTAGCTGAAGTTGTCACATAAAGAACCTCTAGTATGTAATGGGCTTATTCTCTATCCTGCATATCATTAGTTCAGACCAGAGGAAGCATGTCAGCACCTGGGCCCTACCTGAGGTGCTGACAGTGTGCTGTAGTTGGCAGTCCCCTTGTTAGGAGGTTACCTTTTGGTAATTTGTCCGTGGTTGTGGCTCAGCATTTGTGCCTTACTCTGGCACTCCTCACCACTCCTTCCTCCTCCCTCTTCTTCATGAATTATCAATGCTGCTCGGCCTTCTACTCACTCAGCTGTCAGTATCTGCCAATAGAGGACTGATCTGGCAGATACTGACTGACAGCTAAGTGAGCAGGAGGCTGGGCGACATTGATTTATTTATGAAAAAGAAGGAGGAGGAAGAAGGAGTGGTAAAGTGTGCCAGAGTGCTGCACAACTTCTCTTTGACTGATTATTACAGTAGGTTGTGCACAATCCACTCCACTGACAAATGACCAAAAGGCACCATGCTTACTAGGGTACTGCCTACTACAGCACACTGTCAGCACCTGAGGTAAAATACAGATGCTGACAGATTCCCTTTAAAGGGGTACTCCGGCCGGGGGTATTTTGAAGCTGTGGCCGGGGTGGAGTGGTTATGGACGGCGGAGGTAACTTACCTCCCTGTTTACAGCACGGGGTCCCGGATCGTGCCGCCCGGTACACACCTCCCGCGGCCGCTGAATGGTGTGAGCTGCCTTGAGACGTCACGTCTCAAGGCAGCTCACATTCAGCGGCTGCGAAGTCCAGCCTCGGCCGCTGAATGGCTGATCTGCCTTGAGAACGTCACGTCTCATGCGGCAGCTCACATCAGGAAGCCGCCGCGGGACGGTTGGTATGGGCGGCGCGATCCGGGACCCGGAGCTGGAACCGGGAAGGTAAGTGACCTTCGCCGTCCATTACCACCCCTCCCCGGGTAAAAATACATGGGGCCAGAGTACCCCTTTAAGTCAATGGAAAAACAGCTGTCTTTGCACACACATCCAAGTGTGTAGGAGCGGTTATGACAACTTCTATTTGTTGTGATTTTGTTTTGCACCTGGTGATCAGAGAGACTATGCCACCTTACACAGGGAATGTTAAATGATTCACCTTCAGGCTACCTTTATTAGATACATTATTTATCTGCCTGTCTACCTTTGTTGTGCTCATTACGTTGGCTCATTTTAATAGTCTTTGGATAGAATCAACAAATCCACAGCATAGTTGTATCCTGGAGGAGTGATACTACACTGCCAAGTGAGAGAAAAATCCTTCCTAAAAACACAATGATAGAAAGTATTTTATGTAGCGAAACCCAGAAAGCTTATATTGCCATATACCATACAAGGCTGTGTTCACATCTTGTTTATTTCCTTTATAGTACATTTAACTTTGCTGCATACAAAGACGCAATCAACAATTCTAATGTATACAGCAAAAAGTATGTTTAAGTCAAATTTTATTGTTGTTTTGTTTTTTTAGATCGGGTTTACACTACGTAAAAAACAAGGCCGTATTTCACATAAACGGCCATATTTGCACAAACAACGTCCGTTTTTGGAAAATTGTTTTTGCAAATATGGCCGTTGTTATGAAATACGGCCGTGTTTTTTACGTAGTGTGAACATAGCCTCATAGTGTAAGTCAATAAAAAATGGATTCTGCTATATGGTATACAGCAGGATCTGTTTTTGCATCTGATAACATATACTGTTTGGTTTGATTTTTTTTCACTTTTAAGTGTATAAAACATATGAGTTAAATGTATACAAAAACGAATTGTGAACGCAACCTAACAGCCAAGTTGTTATTTTAAAATGTTATAGAATCTCTCTTTTCACTAGTAATAGAAAAAGATATATTGTGTGTCCAGAGCGTTGAGAAGAGGAAAATGTAGTCTTATAAATAATTTATAGCTCCAATATTACTCTTTCGTGTAATTCTACATAATGAATGTGCGTCATAGCCTTCAAGGATAATATCCTACATAGCTTAAAATGACTTACCAGTACAGTAAAACAGAAGTCTATATCTGTACAATCCTTTTTTTTTCCACAAATGTATTCAGCATAGCTTTTTGTGTCAGGTTGTGTGATTTAAAAGGGTTTAAATTTTGTAAATCCGCATAGATTTTCCTGAAGTGTGAGTGGGACCTGACCTTGAGTAGTCCACACTTGAACAGAGCTGTATGTACAGTAAATATATATATATATATATATATATATATATATATAATGTTCCATGGAGGTTTCCTTAATCTCGCGGCTTAAAAATCTAATTTTGACATAGGAACAAAATAAAAGTAATGCCTATTGCTTATTACACTAATATCACATGTCACTTACACTGGTAAATCACATATAGTGGTAAATGCATCTACTTTTAAATATTTTTTATTTCCTCACTAAAATATACTAAGGATTCATTTACCATTCGGAGCTTTCCTCCAGGAATATCACAGATCTCTTAGTCTAAATTATACCAATCTCTCGGGATGGTTAATTATTTTTCTGGCACATGTAAGGGATACATGGGAATTATCACCTTGGTTCATTAGCAATTGCTTTATCATCAAAGGTAATGGTTGTAAATAAGTTGTATCCAATTGTGAATACAATAACATATATATAATAAACAATAAATATGTAAAGTACCAAATGATAGTCTGTAGACAGAAACCCAGCCCAGCTTCCTTTGAGTTTTATTAGTCATAGCAGCTTGTCTGTAGACTATGTGTACTTTTGCTGTGCTACCCCCATGAAAATACTTTGGCTCTTCCAGTCATGTGATTGTGAATCACACTTTATATCTGGGATGGGGAACCTTCAGCCCTCCAGCTGTTGCAAAACTACAATTCCCTTCATGCCTGGACAGCCAAAGGACCATTTTAGCTGTTTGATTTGTGGAATAGCAATAGTGAGTTGCAGTCTATCCATCAAGATCCTTTAAAAAAAACACATATCTAATGTTCACATACCATATCAGTCTATGGGCAACAGATGGCATCTATTTAAAGTGAACCTATACCCAGAGATTTATCAATCAAGGCTGGTGGGGCAGGGAGACTCCACCAGAGGCTGCCTCCATGACTTGTGTTCAGGCAGCATGAAAGTGATAACAGGTTCCTTTTAATGGGTACATCATGCAAAAGCTCAAAAAGTGTCTATTAATAGATCCCATATTGGTCTATGGGTGATAGATGCCACTGTTAAACATCCATCACAGCCTCCTCTTAAAGGGTTGTCCAGTATTTTTTTCAATCAACTGGTGTCAGAAAGTTATATAGATTTGTAATTTACTTCAATTAAAAAATCTGCAGTCTTCCCATACTTATTAGCTACTATTAGAGATGAGCGAACCTCGAGCATGCTCGAGTCTATCCGAACCCGAGCATTCGGCATAGCGGGGGCTGCTGAAGTTGGATAAAGCTCTTAAGCTATCTGGAAAACATTAATACGTGGATATGTTTTCCACATAGCCTTAAGGCTTTATCCAAGTTCAGCAGCCCCTGCTATGCCGAATGCTCGGGTTCGGATAGACTCGAGCATGCTCAAGGTTCGCTCATCTCTAGCTACTATATGTCCTGCAGGAAGTGTTGTTTTATTTTCAGTCTGACACAGTGCTCTCTGCTGACATCTCTGGCCGAGACAAGAACTGTCCAGACCAGTAGCAAATCCCCATAGAAAACCTCTCCTGCTCTGGACAGTTCCTGTCTCAGCCAGAGATGTCAGCAGAGAGCACTGTGTCTGAATGTAAATAAAACAATACTTCCTGCAGGATATACAGCAGCTGATAAGTATGGGAAGACTTGAGATTTTTAAATAGAAGTACATTACAAATCTATATAACTTTCTGACACCAGTTGATTTTAAAGAAATTTTTTTTTCACCGGACAACCCCTTTAAGGTATGCATCTAGAGATTTTCCTAATGTATACACAATAGGGAATGGACAACTGTAATGTACACATAGCTTTACCACAATCTATATATTTAGAGTATACTGTTTATTATTCTGTACTTCTGTGCACAGGTGCCTGTTTTCATTTTTTTTCGTTCCCAGAATGAAACAGAATTTTCATTCAGTCCTGCCTTTACTCCCTGATCCCCCCCCCTCCCCCCCCCCCCCCACACACACTTGCAGTACCTCCTTTCCCGCTCTCCTCACCTAAAAGCACTGTTGATTACTGCAGTAACAATTAGATTATCCTGTCCCCCGTATTACTGCTGAAGTCCTTTACATTGGGGGCATGGATCATAAGATGCTAACCATAAGACCAATGTACAGGATGTCATCAAAAGAGAAAATAATGAGGAATACATCATGTGATCTGAGCACGTACAGTATGTACATATACAGTTATGCTCCTTTATGCTGCTGACCGGTTCCTTTGCCACTCTTCCAGTTATCCACCCAAAGAGATCTCAGTACAGTGGGTGATGAATGGCCACTATGCAAATTGTAAGGAAAAACATGGTCACAGTGGCCAGACATCAACCTTTCAAACCGTCTGAAATGTAGAAGGGAAGTGTGTTAGCTGAACATGGTGTGAACAGAGCGTCAACACTAATTGATAGGCTTGAGGCCTTCTCTTGTGGAAGGGTACCTGAAGATATGCAATATGTTTTGTATGGTGCTGTATACAGCACATAGAAGCTTTCTATGGTATAAAATGGTGCTTTACCTTTATTCTCCAGTACCTGGCTGTATATGACTAGCATTGCTTTCTTCTGGTGTATGTGTAAGAGTGTGGGGTCTATCAGTAATACAGTAAGCTAGCATTGCCTTGTGTAATTAAGGGCTGTATAAGCCGGGATTTATGGATATTTGATCCACTCTAGTCACTAGGATTGACCTGTACCTGCCATTCACCTCTGTGCTAAGTCCACTGAGAACTATGTATGGCATAGTTATATTGTTTAATACAGCTGTTATTTATTATTATTATTATTATTATTATTATTATTAGTGTACCTTAAAATACATGATAACTCTCTCTATAAGATCAGTACATTTAACTTTTCTCATATTTTATAAAAACTTTGTTATTTTGCATTGTAGTTGTGTCTTTATTTAAGGCGTAATTAAAATAATATAATGTTTTCTTAAACCAGCAAAATGTATATTTTAAATTTCTACTTTCAGACTCCACTTTTCTTTGTCCAGAGGAGAGTGCTTATATAGCAATTCTCTAATAAATTATCAGTTTACATCAGGATCAGGCATGCTGGATTTCAACATGGCTGATTATTTGTTGCAGAGGATGACAAGGCACAGCAAAAAGGGGTCTGACAGTGGCCTTTTACCATCTCCACATTAAAAAATAAAAAAACTAGTGTGGCCAAGACAAGCATGCATGTTTATGGTGCAGGTGGATTGGATATCCATCAGCTACATAAGTACTCACAAGTAGTGATGAGTAAACTTACCGAAAGTTTGGGTTTGGCAACATTTGTCCGGACCTGGACGCTCAGTATTTGACTCCCGGCATCTGGAGGAGTTGGATGCAGCCCTAGGGCTGCCAGGAAAACATAGATAAAGCTTTGGCTGGGTTCACACACAGTATGACAGAACGGCCGGGTCAGTGAAGTTAATTTCTTTAGAATTGGCATGCGGGCACATTCTGGTGTGCCCGCATCCCAATTACCCATAGCCGGAGCCGCACTTTAGCTTGTCTGCTCTGTCAGTCTTGTGCGGCCGCTATTCAATGATGTTTTTTCTAATTTTCCATTTTACTGTCCATATTATAAAATAATCTTAAAATTTGCAGTTTTCATTGTCACTAGGTCTAAGTTTAAGCTGAGACTTCCTGCTGTGTCTGTGGTGAGGTGAGCTGTACAGAATTACAGCAACATGTGACACCAATAGATAGAGGAGACAATAGCAGCTCCCTTTGGAATTACCTCTTCAGAGGCCACACTATGCTCAGTAATATTTCACATTCATCTCAAGGGCAAACTTTGTCTATTGTTGCCTGTGTCCATGAGTCTTGCTGTAAAACATGTCACTAAATGCTGTTAAAACAGCTCAGGCAAGATGGCAGTCCCCTCATAACAATGTACAAAAAGTGAAATGGAAAAAAATTTGTCAGAAAATAGAAACCGATTATAATAAAAGAACAATGAACTAACTCTAATCTGTAACATAAAATCTACACACAAATTCCCTTTAAGGTCTTTGTATTTGTACTGAGCTGAGTTCCTACCGTTGAGCCATTGTAACACATTAATTTGTTTCTTATTTAGTAATTCTGTTGTAAAATTGCTCTTGTGCTTGGGTGTATTTTCCTGTTGTTACTCTCCCAGTTGAAGGAATCAAACTCTATCACTGGCAGCCCCATATTGAATGAATAGAGAGTTGTTGTGCTTGTTTGTCTCACCTTTGTTTTCAGCCCAGAGAGTTGTATCCTTGTCTGGGAAATTGCTGAGGTTTCCAGTTGGTTAGCCCTCAAATAATTAGATGCTTATTCCCTATCCTGTGGATGATAATAATCATAGTGATATTAATAGAATCCACAGCAAATTCAATGTCAATGGCTTGACATTGACATCACTGGCTTATCGTTTCTTTAGGTCCAGACATAAAAGCACACTACCTGTAATAGCGATGTGCAGCCGTCGGCTGGTGACTGTGTAAAAAAAAAATAAACTTCTACATACCTCTCTATGCTCCGTGACGCCCTGCTAGCATTGGTCCGCTCCGGCACTGCTAGCACTGTCCCTGTGATTAACTGAGCGACCTGTCTTCAACATCACCAGGAGCGACTGAAGCTAGCAGGGCATCAGGCACCGTGAAAGAGTATGTAGGAGTTTATTGTTTTTACAAAGGGTTGCATGGACATCGCCAACAATTTCTGTGCATCCCTTGCAGCCTGATTATTGAACAGTGTATGGGCTCAGTAAGCGCGTGCCTATCTACAAGATCAGCGCTCACAGAAAGTCATCTGGGCTTGTGTAATAGAGCCCTT
Source organism: Dendropsophus ebraccatus (assembly GCF_027789765.1). Taxonomy (NCBI): domain Eukaryota; kingdom Metazoa; phylum Chordata; class Amphibia; order Anura; family Hylidae; genus Dendropsophus; species Dendropsophus ebraccatus. The sequence goes on from NW_027208899.1 coordinate 21,001, forward strand.
ATACTGGCACCGGCATTAAGTCTAAGAGCCCTATTACACCAACAGATTATCTGACAGATTTTTTTGATCCAAAGCCAGGAGTGGACTATAAACAGACAATGGGTAATGAAGAAAGACTGAGATTTCTCCTCTTTTCAATGCCATTCTTGGATTTGGCTTAAAGGGGGCTGTCCAGCGAAAATCTTTTTTTTTTCTTTCAAATAAACTGGTGTCAGAAAGTTATATAGATTTGTAATTTACTTCTATTTAAAAATCTCAAGTCTTACAGTACTTATTAGCTGCTGTATGTGCTGCAGGAAATGTTGTTTTATTTTCAGTCTGAGACAGTGCTCTCTGCTGACATCTCTGGCCGAGACAGGAACTGTCCAGAGCAGGAGAGGTTTTCTATAAGAATTCATAGAAAATAGAGATGAACGAACCGAGTTCGTGTTCGAGTCGATCCGAACGTTCGGTATTTGATTACCTGGGGCTGCTGAACTTGGATAAAGCTCTAAGGTTGTCTGGAAAACATGGATACAGCCAATGACTATATCCATGTTTTCCATATAGCCTTAGGGCTTTATCCAAGTTCAGCAGCCACCGCTAATCAAATGCCAAACGATCGGGTTCGGATCGACTCGAGCATGCTCCAGGTTCGCTCATCTCTAATAGAAAACCGAGACAGGAACTCTATAGAGAAGGAGAGGCATTTTATGGGATTCCTATAGAAAGCCTCTCCTGCTCTGGACAGCAAATTACAAATTGCAAATCTGACGCCAGTTGATTTGAAAGAAAATTTTTTTGGGCTGGGCAACCCCTTTAAATAATATGTTGGTGTAATAGACCCTTAGTAAATTCCCCCATAAGCCTCTGTTCCTTTTGTTTGTGGTTTATGGGGCATTTGAATCATTTTGAACCCCACATCCCACTGACCTTGTGATTTTTAAATGTGTATGTGCGTTTGTGTGAACACTTTTAATGTATATAAGTGAATGGTAATATTAACATCCTGGTGGAAATTTAATTGTGGGCTCTTTTTCATGGTGACCACTCATTGGGATAACTGCACTTGTTCTATTCTGTGTAGCTTTATCTAGAACTATTATTGAGTGACACATGCTGATTTTCAGCGGGAAGCTAAGCTCCACTTCATTACATCTGTGCGATAAAGGAGATCAAGGTTACTCATTCTGTAGGTGAAGCTGGGAGGCATTCTCCACTACTTCTCTTCTAGTTACAGACATTCAGGTATTGTTAGCCTTGCTGATAATGTGGCTTTGAAATAAAGCATTCAAACCTAGTGGAACCCTGGTGGGCTGAAGACAATTAACCCGTTCATCAATGAAAGGCCTCCAAACGCACAATGCCGAGTAGAAATGTATTCACAATCATCGATTTTCAGCCATGATTTTTATCTCAGTTGTGTAGCATCTATTATTGTTCTTTGAGTGATACAGTAAATGGTATTATCCTCTCATCTGAGACCCTGGTTTATATAACCATTGTATGAGAGCTGTGACATATAGGAATTACTGCTAACTGGGATTCACATTGACCTATTTTACTTTAATCTAGAGATCTGCTTAGTGTAAACTAAAAGTTTTGCCTTAGATAATTACTACTTTATAGGAACTTTAGAGTATATCCCTGTACACTGCTGATATGCTCACATTTAGCTGCATTGAATAAGCATTTTTAGGGGTGGTTTTACACAGTGGTAGACACCAGTTTTACAGAGACACACTAAAGACCATGACAGTGATAACAGTACCGTTATATCCACTGACTCACAGCTGATGTCGTCTTGCATTCATTCTTTCTTCTCCACCCTGCTCGAACCCCCATTTTTAAAGGGAATGTGTCTAAATTTTCTTTTACTGATTAGAAACAAATACGTTTTTATTTTCCGACTTATTTCACTATTTGTGCATTGTTTTGGGGGCTGCCATATTGCCTGGGCTGTTTCTTCTTGACATGCTTTACAGGAAGTCTTGTGGACATAGACGACAGTAGACAGACTCTGTCCCCTTGAGAATATTGTAAACATCACTGAGCGCGCTCTGTAAACTTTGAAAAGGTCATTAAACAGGGAGCTTCTATTGTCTTGTACTGATGCTATCTACTGTACCTAGACGACGCTGTAATGCTGTACAGATCACTTTACAGCAGACTCCTCTTATCACCACAGACAAAACAGGAGGTGTCAGCTTAGTTTTAGCCCCAATATTTCCGGATTATTTTATAATATAGATAGAAAAATGGAAAATTAGAAAAAAGTCTCCAAAAATTTTTTAAAAACTATGTTTAACATAAAAACTGTCAGGTTAATGCATTACCTGGCTGCACTCCTGCTTGCTTCTCAGGCACCCAGTTCCCTGTTTCCCGCTCATCCGATCAGTGGGTGCAGCGGGACAGTACACTGATTGGTTGAGCAGGTGCCAGGAAGTTGGGAGCCAGAGAAGCAAGCAGGCAGGTAATGTATTAGCCGGACAGAGGTGGGTTTAGTGGGAAGGGGCTTTACATATTTTCAGCGGCATAAAATATAAGACCCATAGAAAATAACAGGACACAGGATCACAGTGGGCATTTACCTTTTACACCAAGACATCAAAATTTATTTCAATTTCTCCGGACTTGATGTGACAAAATAAATCAGCAATATTTACCGTGTGGGATTAGGAATTTGATAATTTAATAGTTCAGGCGATTCCACATGCAGCTATAGCAAGTATTTTATTATTTTTTTTTTTTATATATTTTTTAATAATTAATAGGGATTTATGCAATTAGTCCTTAACTACTAAGGGCTGCTGAAGCCCAAAGTAATGATGCGCCGAGCTGTGATCAGCATCAAAGTGTCACTGAGGCCTGTCCGGAAAAGTACAAATGAGCAGAATCTCCTGATCACATCAGGGGAGGCTGATCACCACACTCCGTGATTAATAGCATTTAAATGCTGCTGCACAAAATGCTGTTTTGACTGTGGCATTTAATTGGTTAATTAGCTGTTGCAAATGATCAGTTTGCGTCACCTAATTGCCGCAGTGCCTTACTGCTAGCCCTGTCTGTACTCTCCTAACGGTACCATGACAGGTATACCCATCATCTGTCATTAAGGGGTTAAAGTGGTATTGTTCTGTTCTTTTTAATATGTTGGGACGTGACATAGGAGAAGGTTTGGTAGGCAAGGTTTGTCTGTTTGCTGATAACACAAAAGTGTGCAATAGAGATGATATTCCCGAAAGTAATCATTTTGCTTTACTAGATACGTAGTCAAAACAATGGAAACTGCAGTTCAATGTTTCCAAATGTAAAATAATGCACTTGGGGAGTAGGAATCCTCTATCCAAGTATCATATTGGCAGTTTTGTGCTAGCCAAGACTTCAGAAGAATCACCAGTGCAACCAGTCAGTAAGGAAAGCTCATCGTATGCTGGGCTGTATACAGGGCCGGATTAAAGTGAGGACACAAGGGGCATGTGTCCAGGGGCCTCCACCACTAGGGGGCCCCCACCAGCCCAAACCCAGAAGTGGTGTCTGGGAGCCAGTCCCACGCGCAAAAAGCATGTGGAAACCCTACCTGGACACAGCACTGGCCACACTGCATGCTGTCCAGGAAGGGAGGGAGGTTTAGGGTTAATCCTGTGTAAGCATCTCCCTCCCGGCAGGCTCAGACTCCCCCCTGATGGGTCTTTGAATGGATTCTTCCTGTCAAGCTTCCGGGTGCCTGTCTCCTGCCGAGGTCCTCACTCCCCCTTGCCCCTCCCCCTCACTGAGGAGAGGACTGCATGGGACCTTAGCAAGGAAACCTGATCTCTCCAGCAGGGATGTGACATCATGGAGCATCTGTCACAGTGGCTGATAGGCTGAAGGAACAGAGAAGAGCCAGAAGAGAGAAGACCTGTCATCTGCCTAGATCAGGTGAGTATGAGGTTTTGTTTTGTATTGGCACAACAGAGCAGGGGTATATACTATAGAGGCATATATCAGAGCAGGGATATATACTATAGGGGCATATATCAGAGCAGGGGTATATACTATAGGGGCATATATCAGAGCAGGGGTATATACTATAGGGGCCGATATCAGAGCAGGGGGCATATACTATGGGGGCATATATTAGAGCCGAGGGCATATACTATGGGGGCATATATCAGAGCAGGGGTATATACTATAGGGGCATATATCAGAGCAGAGGTATATATATATATATATATATATATATATATATAGCCTGTGCGGCATATGACATGTAGCCTGTGTGCAGTGTATGATATATAGCCTGTGTGCAGCCTATGATATATAGCCTGTGTGAAGTGTATGAATACATAGCCTGTGTGCAGTGTATGGTATATAGCCTGTGTGCAGCCTATGATATATTGCCTGTGTGCATTGTATGGTATATAGCCTGTGTGCAGCCTATGATATATAGCCTGTGTGCAATAAATGACATATAGCCTGTGTGCAGTGTATGGTATATAGCCTGTGTGCAGCCTATGATATATTGCCTGTGTGCAGTGTATGTTATATAGCCTGTGTGCAGCCTATAATATATAGCCTGTGTGCAGTGTATGGTATATAGTCTGTGTGCAGCCTATGATATATAGCCTTTGTGCAGTGTATGGTATATAGCCTATGTGCAGTGTATGGTATATAGCCTGTGTGCAGTATATGACATGTAACCTGTGTGCAGTGTATGGTATATAGCCTGTGTGCAGTGTATGGTATATAGCCTGTGTGCAGTGTGTGGTATATAGCCTGTGTGCAGTATATGACATGTAACCTGTGTGCAGTGTATGATATATAGCGTGTGTGCAGTATATGACATGTAACCTGTGTGCAGTGTATGATATATAGCCTGTGTGCAGCATATGACATATAGCCTGTGTGCAGTGTATGATATATAGCCTGTGTGCAGCCTATGATATATAGCCTGTGTGCCGCATATGGTGTATATATAGCCTGTGTGCAGCATAAGGTATATATAGCCTGTGTGCAGCATATGACATGTAGCCTGTGTGCAGATATATATGCCATGATCCTTAGGGTATATTCACATGTACCATATCCGCTATAGATTATACACAGCCTTTAAGTACTTTCTGCTCTTTACTGCTTCAGGTAGTTTTTATGGTTGGGAACTGAAGATGGGACCTAGACTTGCAAGTCCAGGTTCTGCCTGCGATTCACAACTGCATATGCTAGCTGTGGTGGCTAACACAGTGGGCAAGAGCGCACAGAAAGTGCTAAAGTGCTCTGTTCTCGCATTGAATTAAGTGGGAACACACCGCAATGCTCACCCCTCCCCCATCCTGTCTCTAGGGACCATCACATGCAGAACATAGGAGGATGCTGAGCCATACAGCCAGGAGTGAGGAGGGTAGGTGCTAAGTCCCCTACAGTAATCAGCCACCTGTATAGATTGCTGTATGGTTTATTTGTGGGGGAAGAAAATGGGGGGGCCCCCAACAAAATTGTTGCCCAGGGCCTCCACCAACCTTAATCCGGCCCTGGCTGTATAGCAAGAGGGATTTTGTGATCCTGCTGTATTTCTGAATGCCATTAAAGCTTAACTGTCATTTCAGGGTCATTTTTTTGAAAACATTAAATATCAACAGTACAAGCGATTTTAAGAAACTCTGTAATTGGTTTTAACAAACCAAAGAGTTTCCTTCTGTACTGAAAAAGCAATCTCCCAGCCTCCCCCTTCACTGCAGAAACAGCAGGATTTCTGTCTCCATTATGTGGCTATGGAGAGGGGAGGGGCTGTTAGGAATGACTGAGCACGGAGCAGTCCTGCACAGCACAACACCCTGCAATCTTCTCTCAGTAAGTTCATAGATAAGCACTGACCTTTCTGACCCCAGAGTCCTGCGGTTTAGGTGCCCAGACAGTCTACAAACAGCTGACCTTCATGTCACCTCTTCCTGCTCCTCATCTCCCTCGGCCCCTCCCCCCTCCATAAGGATAGAATGGAGAGAGCAGAGCCCGTCTTCACTGGCTTCTCTGTAATGAAGGCGTGTTTGCCTGATAATGCACAGATAAGAAGTCAGGGGGGGAGGCTGGGAGATTGCTTCTTGAGTACAGAAGGAGGCTTTTTTGGCTGATAAGCCTATGACAGAGTTTCTTAAAATCGCTTATACTACAGATTTCTGCAATAAAAAAAAATATGACAGTTACGCTTTAACAGCTGCAAGATGCCTCCATAATCATGCACAAAAAACAACAACAAAATCTTAATTTTGAAAATAAAAACAAACAAAAGTATTTTGTATCTGTATCTGGTTTTATTTAATGCTAAAAATAGGAACTGATACATTGGGGGACATGTATTAAAAGGCAAAAATGCCTTTTTTAGGTGCAGATTGGCCCGATTGGCGGAAAAATATTCACAAAAGGTTTTTTTACCAATACTTTATTCACATTGGATCTGCGCCACCTTCGACAGTGGGGCGGAGAGGGGGCGTTATAGGGGGGTTCGGCAGCACGCAGAGGGGGCGCGGCCTCTGCGTGCGCCTCATTTATAATTTTTCCAGACCGGCTCCGTGAGTACGGGATTTATGTAGAGGCAATGCGCCTCTACATAAATCTCCTGAGCTCCGGAGCTGCAGGGACATTCGTAAGACTTCATTAATGTCCCTGATTGTCTTTAAAGAGACTCTGTCAGCAGGTTTGGGCTCTCCTACCTCAGGGAAGCATAAAATAGTGACATAGAAGCTGAACAGAATGATGTTGTGGGGGTTGTGGCAAGAATCCTATGCTCCTGCGTATCAGGAGAACAGCTGAACAGAATGATTTAATATATTGTTCTATTCAGAATTTCTGTCACTAGTTTATGCTAGTATGCTATGTCATTTTGCAGAAAGTGAGGAGGCTGAAGTTGGACCATCACATATTGTGAATGATATGATCCAATCTTATCTATATACTGGTTTCACCTTTCCCCGTAATCCTATCTGTGATGAGACTGCTGAAAAGGTTTCTCTACAGAACATGTGAAAATATGCAGGAGACAGCACTTCCGTGGTGGTGCTCGAGGTGAAAAAACTTGCAATGGTAGAAAGAGCCCGGCACTCACCAAGTAAATTATGTTTCTTTTATTGCAGTGCAGCAAACATGTGGTACAAAAAGGACGCGTTTCGGCCAAGCATGGCCTTTATCAGCCTAAAGGCCTGTTGTGTACACCTTTAGGCTGGGTTCACACTACGTATACTTCAGTCAGTATTGTGGTCTCATATAGCAACCAAAACCAGGAGTGGATTGAAAACACAGAAAGGCTCTGTTCACATAATGTTGTAATTGAGTGGATGGCCATCATTTAATGGCAAATATTTGCTGTTATTTCAATACCACAGCCGTTGTTTTAAAATAACAGCAAATATTTGCCATTAAATGGCGGCCATCCACTCAATTTCAACATTGTGTGAACAGATCCTTTCTGTGTTTTCAATCCACTCCTGGTTTTGGTTGCAAGATGAGGACCACATACTGCCTCAAATATACATAGTGTGAAACCAGCCTTAAGCTGATGAAGGCCATGCTTGGCCGAAACGCGTCCTTTTTGTGCCACATGTTTGCTGCACTGCAATAAAAGAAGCATCATTTACTTGGTGAGTGCCGGGCTCTTTCTACCATCTCTACAGAACATGACAGATCAGATTATTATTAGACACAGTGGCTGAAATAAAAGCTACATGATTTCAGGGTTATATTGTAATATCGATAGTAAAATGGAAATTAGAGAAAACATCAATAAAAATTCCATAAAACTATATGTTTAACATAAAAACTTGATTCAAACCATAGTTCATTTTCCAATGGCACATTCCCTTTAGTACGGCTGTGAAAATTCTTTGCCTTTATTTATTACTAAAAATAGGTTAAAAGCTTAGATCCTGTTAAAAAAAAAAAATAGCAATACCACCTGGAATTACATCCATGGCCTCATTCTATTTTGTAAATGGAATAGTTTCCTATTTAACACTAAATATAAAAGAATAGAAGTAGGATAGTAAAGTGTATTGAGTATCCTTAAAAAATTCATCACCTTAATGTGTTAGAGAACTTATACTGAACCGTAATTTAATTTGTGATGCATTTCTTTCAAGCAGCCGCAAGTGTTTTAGTATGCCACTCACTTTTAGCACAGATTGAGGAGCTAGTTAGTCATTTCAAATCATGCCGAGAACATATACAGGCTCACTGCAGTGCTAATCAACAAAGAGCTTAAGCCATCAATTTTAGATGGGGGTGATTCTAGGACCCTGACATTCATAATACTCTGGCAAGTGCTTTTAGTAGGGGATGTGCTTGACATTACAGCATCACCTTGCCATCATGTGCCAATTATGGCCATGCTATTATTGAGACCTCACTGTACTGTAGTTACCACCAACAAAATAGTGTCAAATAGTTTCCCAGATGGTTATAGTAAGAGATTTATGAAAGGGTATAAATATACACCTGGTCTAAATTGCCCAATGCAACCAATTACAGCTCCTCTTATATTTTACCAGAGCTGAAAGCTGAGCTGTGATTGGTTGCTGTGGGCAGTTTACATCAGGTGTATATAATAATAATAATAATGTCCACTTTTGTGCCCTAAACAGTAGTAAATCCTACTTTGTACCCCACACATTAATAGTGCCCCCTTTTGTGCTTCTGCACAATAATTCTATACCTGCCTTTACAAAGCAAAATTGCCCTTTTTAGAGGCCTACTCCCATTAGTTGTGCCCCCCTTACTGTCCTCCTTATATGATTAGTGGACCTACGCAGTCACAGTGCCTCCACACAGTAATACTGCCCCTTTAGTGCCCTTGATAGTATCCACAGAGTAAGAGTGTCCCCCGGAATAAAAAAACAAACATTAAAACTAAAATTAGTACTTACCTAACCCCATTTCCATGCTAAGTGGTGCAGCTCAGGCTACTGCCATCTAGTGGCCTTAGGACTACATTGTAAGAAGCATGATGCAAATGTGATTACATCATTGCTTAACACTGGAGTTTGTTGAGCCTTGTAGGTTACCAGCTTGAAGTGCCAGTGGCCTATCAAAGTATATGGCTAGACAGAGAGGTAATTGTTCCCTGCTGCACCATAGTGTTTTGTTGTATCTCTGTCCAGAGGATGCAGATATAGCTGAAAGTGGCACAAGAAGGCAGCTTTCACTATTGATGTCCTACCATGAGAATAACCTACCTATGGTCTACTATAAAGTTACAATAATACCATATGCTGTTGGACTGCGCTTGGGTGACCTTTGATTACTAATTGTATTATCCTATTTTTTAATTTTGTTCATTTATTTTTCTGTAAAAGGTCTACTGGCTTGTTCACACACCATCAAAATGACATTGTGTTTTAACGGCTGTTGTTATAAACATAACATGGTGTGTTATCATAACCTAAAATAGGTATAGGGTTTGAAAAAGAAATCAAATCAAGTCTATAAGGGATTTCTACATAAATATTGGTTGGGGTTCACTAAACAGAACCCAATGTACTAACAAAAGTCTCTTCCTCTCCCTGTTGTGAGGTGACATGAGTTGGTGCTATTAGGGAATTTAGCACTTGATTTTACCTCGATTATTTCATAGCTAATTACTGAGAATGCTGTGTAATCCTCTTACTTGGAGGTTCTAGGGTTGGTAGAAGATTCTTTTTTTTTACCTTTTTGATCACGAAAAAAAGAGATAGACTAATAGAAACTTAAAGGAGTATTCTAGAGGTTATTTCTTTAAAAGCCAACCAGGCTTACGGTGCGGTAAAATATTGTGTCAATGTCAGCACAAAAGTCTCTCGGCCCAGCCAGTCGCAGACCACAGCAATGTCCCTCCTCAGCCATATTTGAGAATAGGCTGAAGCTTGTTTTGTCAGTACTGCGTTCAGTTCTGGTCTAGGTTGACAAAAAAGCAGCAATGTTTTAATTCTGGAAAAATCACTTGGGCACTTTTGGCTCTTATGTCAAAAATTTTGGGGAAAAAAATATATTTTGGTCTTATTGCAGACCATTTCAGTTACCATTTGGAACTCCACTTCACAAATATGTCTAATTTTATATATGTCAAGAACATTAGGATAAGCTAAGATAATGTGGATCATTTCATTATCAAATTGTGTTATTGTGTTTTGTTATACGCAATTGAATTCCACTAATGCCTAGATGCAATGTTTCAATACCAGGAATATATGGTTTGAAGCTTATTAATACTGTTCCATATTTTTTCCTATAGGGTCGTATTTGTAGGAAAGCTGGAAAATCTAAAAAGGCCTTTAGTCGCAAAGAGGCAGAAGCAACATTTAAAAGTTTGGTGAAGACCCATGAGAAGTATGGTTGGGTTACTCCTCCAGTGTCTGATGGTTGACATAAATCACCCTGAGAAATAGACTTCAAGACAGGGAGAAGGAAACCACCTCACCGAGAGAAAATGATATATATTTAAGAAACAAAAATCACTATGCCATCTCCTCAGTGCTGTACATCATACATCATTCATCTGTCTTTTTCTACTTCACCTTCAGTTTAAGAATGTGATTGACAGGAAGACTTAATTTATTTATGTTCAGAAGTGTTTACACTGGAAGAAATGGAAGAAGAAAAGTGCGTGGCACGGAATGTGATGTTGCAGTCATGCTTCAAGATTGATAATCGAACATCTTCAGGTCACTGTCCAGAGGAGTTTAAGATTGCTTCATTGTCCATCCTAGACGCATGGTTTTTTGGCTTCTTCCATTGACAGCAGCGCCAAAAAGCAACAGTGGAAGTTGTAGCCACTGATGCTCAATTAATGTAAATGTACATGAAGCCGTTAATATTTAATAGGCAAGCAGTGCATTGCAGGTACATGTTTGCTGTGCTGTTTATCTTTGTCTCTTTTCCTGGCAGGTCAACACAACATTGAAGATTTGTCTTTATGTGGAGCTGTGGTCCGCTGTGACTCAAACTTTAGACCTCATTTGTGTTCGATGTGATCTGTGTTGGATAACTGACGAAATATAACAGTGGAAAAAAATAATAAAGAGTTATAGTGTGGAACTATTGTAAAATAAAATCATTTCAAAGGTGTTGTAGGTTTATGTTGACAATAGCGCTCACTAATAATCAGCGGCTGGGAGGTCAGGGGCCATGTTTTGTGTCATTAGTAAAAGTCCCTTTGCCTCTTCAGATTCACTCATTAATACAGTAATTAGATGAACCCTAGCAGGAATCTTAACCTGACATTTCTATTAGCGGATAATCTTTTTTTTATACCTTCGCTGATGGTAAGGTCCAATTGTTTCTCTTATCCACTTCATGTTGTCTATTTACAGCTACAATAAACATAAAGACTTGCACTTGCACTGTCACCACAAAGTATCACATATTTATAAGTGATATAATGCTATCATTACCACTCACAGCAAATTATGTGCGATTTATAGCCAACATCAAGTAATCTAATACGTAAAGAGGGGCCCATAAGTTTAACTTAAGCTTAACTTAACCTATTACATGAGAGCAAGCAAGCGCTGACCTGTCAGGTTCCCCGCTTGCCCCTTATTCCTTGCTTGCTGCCGGCGCTACATTGTTGCCTTTTATTACATGAAGCGCAAATACGACCGATAATCGCTTCGTGTAGTATACAAATACTTGTATTCACTGTCAAATAACTCCTCCTGGAAATTTATCAGTACAATCAGCAGTGGGTAAAAGTGGGAGAGTTTTCAAACCGGTGTAAAGCAGAATTGTGTTAGTTGCCCCTAGCAACCAATCAGATTCCACTTTTTATTCCTCACAGATTATTTGAAAAATGAAAAGTGGAATCTGATTGGTTGCTAGGGGCAACTAAGACAATTCTACTTTACACCAGTTTGATTAATCTCCCCTAAAATGTGCATCATCTCACCACATCTGCAGGTTTTCTCGCCCAGGTGTACATATAAAGGAATTATCCCAGTTGTAGCAATAGTTCAGCACTGTATACCAATGTATTCAAATTTACAGCTTAAGTCTATGTTCACACTATGTAAGCTTCCGGCCGTAGCGCGTTCCGTGAATAAGCGGCCGGAGACGTACGTAGTTTGCGTATAATGGAAAGTATACGAAGTACGGCTGCACAGTTCACACTACGTACAAACTTACGCCCGGATCATACGCGGCGGCGTAAAAATGAACCAGACCATTGTTTGCGGACGAAAATGCCGTAACTTACGCTCGTAGCGTTACATGCGGTCCCGTACGTAGTGGTAATTTCTTTATTTTTGCAGCTTTTTGTGCCGATCCAAAAGGTTCTGTGGGGTGTCCGGGGCTAGGCGAAGATTTCCAAGTAAAAGACCGCTGTCAGATCGCTACGTAGGGTGCTCGGGAAGCGTAAGTAGACTTCGGGCGTAAGTTCGCGGTCCGTACGTAGCCGGCCGCAAGTAGAGTAAATCTCCGGCCAAAGTTTACTGCGTATATGTCCGGCCGCGAAAATATACGGCCGGACATATATGCAGTGTGAACATAGCCCAAATGATGAGCCATAATGGAAATTAAAATTGCTGTCAAAACAACTAACACATTTTAGAAATTCAGTCCTATACATATCATATTGCAAATGACCATCACTATAGTAAAAAGGGTATAGGAGAAGTCTGGGTTGAAAAAATTTTTCCCACTGGAATGGAGGACAGTGGACCCTTGTACTGGAGCTGGAGCTGTTGTTATGAAAAAAAAATGTCTGACTCAGGACCTCCCTAAAGGACACCTGTCACCCCCCCTGCTGGGGTGACAGGCTCCCAACCCCCTGTTAGATCCCCCTATACTCACGTGATCCCACCGGGTCCCGCTTCATGAGCCAGTCGGGTCACGGAGATATCAGCGCCCGAAGCCCGGCGCGCGCGCTGACAGCAGAGTCAGATGCCCATAGAGAATGAATGGGGAGTCCGATGCTCCGTCATTCTCTATAGGCATCGGACTCATCTCTCAGCGCGCGCGCCGGGCTTCGGGCGCTGATATCTCCGTGACCCGACCAGCTTAGGAAGCGGGACCCGGCGTGATCACGTGAGTATAGGGGGATCTAACGGGGTCGGGAGCCTGTCACCGCGGCACGGGGGGTGACAGGTCCTCTTTAACCTGATTTCTAGACAGTCAGTCTGTATTCATAGCAGCAATGGTCATGCATTATGGATCTTCATTAAAGTGGGAAGTGTTGACCCCTTAGTGACAAGCCTATTTTAAGCCTTATTAAACAAGTTTGTTTTAGTTTTTTCATGGTTGCATTTCAAAAGCCATAACTTACTTATTTTGATGTTGACATATGAGGAATTGTTTTTATGACACAAGCTTTATATTTTAATGTCACCATTTTAGGGCTTATATAACTTTAATTAACATTTTTTTATCCTCTGTGTCACTAGGACTATGACAATACCAAATTTATTTAAAGAACATCAAAGAAATTTGCTTACCAAATATTTCCCAGTATATTATAATGATGGTTTTTTTTTTGCCACACAGTCATGTTAAACTTGGGACTGTGAATAATTGGATCTGACAGTGTCCATTAAAAGCAGGTTTTCTTATTATATTCACATTTAAAAACTGGCTTTACTGCACACACAGTACAAATGTCGACATGTTTCAAACAAGAAAGTCCTTAGTTACGGTAGGACTAATAACTTGCTTGTTAAAAAAGTATTAGTATTTTTTACATTTGTGTCTTGTAAGCTATAATTGTTATGTGGCCTGATAGGGCCTCACAGACTTGGTGGCCTTTATTAGGTCTCTGGCCGCCATGAAGACCTATTGGCACTTTGTGGTCACATCACAGCACTGGCAATAGGGAAACAGCCTTCTTCTGAAACTGCTTAATTGTCCTGTTCTATACCTGAATGTGGCATCTAAATGGCTAAATAACTAGAATCAGAGGTTTCTTTGCATCACATCAGACTCCAACAAAGTCAGCATTAAAGCAATTATTTATAGTTACATTTCATCCAAAAAGGATTGATAAATAACTAGGTGTTAGTGACCCTTTGGCATTGCACATAAGAGCTGTGTTCACACCTTTGAGCAGAACCAGACACAAACTGTACCCGATGGACCGAACTGACCGATAATGGATCTTAGGGCGGGTTCACACATACCGTATCTGTCCATTCACTTCAATGGGATGACATACAGTGGGATGCCAGTATGTCAAAGTCAGCACCCTGGGCGCTGATTTTGACATTCATCCTGCTGTGAGTATGCCATCCCATTGAAGTGAATGGGCAGGTATCCACAGCGGATTTCGCTGCAAACTCGCAGTGTAAAATCTGCTGCGGTTGTGATACGTGGGAACCCAGCCTTAAAGTGTCACTGTGGTTATAACATTCCAAATTTAAATCAGTAGATGTGAAATAAAGCAAGTATGTAATATACCTTAATTGTTTTGTTATTATGCTATAAAACAAAGCTAAACTTACCAGAAATCCAGGTCCAGTCTCCTGAAGGCAGATTTTCTGACTTGAGTTGGTTGAAAAAAACAGACTAATCACAGGAATTCTGGCCAGTACAGAGAGTCACAGCTCAGTGTGTCCATCAATCACATGACTGCCTTCTCTCTGAGTGAGAAACAGGACAGTTCTGTGTTTTCTTCTGTGTTTTCCATGATAAAAAAAAAAATGAATGTAAATTGCAAACTTGCTTGATATCACATCTACTGTTGATTAGGTTTTGTAAGTTATAGCGACAGCGACACTTTAAGGTGTCTGTTGTTCTGATAGGGCGAATAGTGCAGAATGCTCTGACTTTTTTTCCAGACAAATTTGATGGCACTAATTATGGTTGTGTGGACAGAACCTAAATGAGACATCTCATAAATGTGGGAGCCAGGGATGTTCAGTAGACAGTGTACACACAAGCATAGTCTACACTTCACTGAAAATAGACACTTCTTAAAACCTGTTTTTTTTACCATTATTAGCCATCAGCCTGCTCTGATTTATATGATATCTTGTTGACAACAATAAGAATAAATCATTGAACTACTCCATTAAACATTTAAATATTAAATATTAATGTTGAATAAAAATGTTCAGATTTTTAAACATTCTAATCACTACAGTCTAATCAGTGAAGTTTACCTTAGGTTTATATGCCAGGATTTTGCAGACACCTGACTTGTTATCCAACAATTATGATGAATGATGGCACAGAGTGTTTACTTAAATGGGCACTGTCGTTATAACTTTCAAACTCTAAATCAACAGGGGATGTGATATAAAGCAAGTTTGTAATTTACATAAATTAGTTTTTTTTATATCATGCTGTAAAACAAAGTTATACTTACATGTATTCAGATCCAGTCTCCTAAAGGCAGGTTTTAAGTCTTGTGCTGATTAATATAAAAAAAGAGACAAAATGGAGGAAGTTCCGGTCATCTGCGCTCACAGAGAAGTCAGTCATGTGATTGACAGACACATTAAGCTGTGACACTCTGTACTGGCTGGGACTTCCTACATTTGGTCTCTTTTTTGTAACTTATAATGACAGCGGCCATTTAAGTATTTCATTAAATCTTTGGTAATACTAATTTCACTGTTCTAACAGATTGACTACCAACACCCATATTTATATACAGTTTGGCCTCCCATTCCCCCTTGCAGAAATAGCACCACTTCTGATCAGGGCTGGATCTAGTACTACAGCAATTTGAATAGAATTGAGCTGCAACACCAGACACAGCCCAAGAACAAAAGTAAACTTTTAAGGAAAACATGTTAAATACATTTTTCAAAAGTTGCTAAATCTAATATATATATATATATATATATATATATATATATATATATATATGCGCAAGTGTTTCAGTCCCATTGCCACAGGCATATAATCTAGCACCTACCAATGCAGTCTGCAGTTTCACAAACATTTGTGAAAGAATGGGTCATTCTAACGAGCTCACTAAATTCCAGCTTGCTACTGTAGATGCCACTACTGCAACAATTTTCTTTGCTCCTAGATGATCCACAATAAAGGGAATATGTAATCAGGAAACCACTTATTGTTTAAATAGTGTTTTTATGTTAAACATTTTTTAAAGAATGTTTGATGACTTAATGTTCCATTTTTCTATCTATAGTATAAAATAATCCTAACGTCTTGCAATTTTCGTTCTCACCACTGGGGCAACACGTGACACCAGATAGAGGAGACAATAGCAGCTCCCTGTGGAATGACCTTTTCAAAGGTTACAGAGTACATTCAGTAATGTTTTACATTCATCTCAAGGAGACAGACTGTCTATTGACATCTATGTCCATGAATCTTGCTGTTAGATATGTCACTAAATACTGTTAAGAACAGCCCAGGCAAGATGGCAGTCCCATAAAAATGTACAAAAAGTTAAATAAAAATGTTACAGTCCCAAAATAGAAACTGATTAGAATGAAATAAATTTTAGTGTCTGACTCTAATCAGTAAATATAGGTGACACATTCCCATTCAACCATCTGCTGTAACTACAGAAGTTCAAGTGTTTTGGCATTAAGATCAATACAATACACTGTACCATTATACATCATCAAGCACTAGATGAAGCGGTGCAAAGCATGCTGCCACTGTATTCTGGAGCAGTGGAAATATTTTCTATGAAGTGATAAATCACGTTTCTCTATCTGGCAGTCTGATGGATGGATTTCGTGAATACAAGCAGAACATTGCCAACTTTGATGTTTGGTGGCCATGTTTTTGGACGATTGTATGCTTTCAACTTTGTGCTAACAGGGTTAGGCCTTTTTTCTGCTCCAAAATGACTGTGCATCAGTGCAAAGGCTAAGTCCATGAAGATATGGTTGGGTTAGTTTGGTGTGGAAGAACTTGAATGACCTGCAAAGAGGCCTGAGCCCTAACTCATTAAACACCTTTGGGTTGAACTGGAATAGAAATTCACGCCATCTTTCTTAAGATCAGTGTCTGACCTCACAAATGCTCTTCTGGATGAATAGGCAAAAATTCTCTCCAAAACCTTGTAGAAAAGTTTTCAATAAAAGTGGAAGCTGTTATAATTTCAGTTGAGGAACCAATGCCATGTTAACCCTACCATGTTATGGATTTTAAATGGGGTGTCCTAAAAGCTGTAGGCGTAACATGTAGGCATCCCAAAACATTTTGTCATATACAGTATATATATATATATATATATATATATATATGCAGTACACAAGCTACCTATAAAAAATTTTTTAATGTTAACTTGTTTCTCACAATTGTAGCGTGAGTGTTAGTGATTATCAACATATATGGAGCTGACAATACACTCTATAGATATTTTCTGCCAATTAACAACCCCCCATTAGGTACAGCTGGGTAAAGTGCACAGCTGTGTGCTTTACTCCCTGGCTTGTTGCTGACTCCCACTTTTTGCAGGAGAAATGCTTTATAGATTAATATTTAACATCCATGACGATTAAAGGATTTATCCAGGATTAGAAAATCACAGCTGCTTTTTGAAAAAACAGCACCACCGCTGTCGCCAGGTTGTGTGTGGTATTGGCATTCACCTACATTGACTTAAATAAAACTGAGCTTCAAAACCATACATGAGGACATGAGTGGGGCTGTTTCGGGGAGAAAGTGGCCATGTTTTTGTCAGCCATTAAATATGTGTGTTGCTGATTTGAAGGGGATGCCTAACTACAGAGACAAAGGGGTAGATTTATCAAGCATTCTCTCAGTAGGAATGCTCAGCTTTCATTTTACTAAGGGTCATGAATAATCTGAATCTGTGATTGGTTACTTTAGGCAACAAAGCACATTACTACTGTTTGGGTACAAACTCACTGGGCAGATCCACAGCGAGTTTCTCGCTGCGAATTTGCAGCGAAACCCGCTGTGGATCCCTGTCCTGTTCAGTCTATGGGCAGAGTATGTCCGCAGACCACCCCGTTAACCCCCCTGCTGCCAGAGCACATATATCTCTGGGTCTTTGGGGCTCCCGGTGTCTTCACGTACCACTCAGCCAATCAATGCTCTGCCGCGGGGCAGCGCACTGATTGGCTGAGCGGGACGTGTCGGAACCCCTGAAGCAAGCCGTAGCGGGGACCCGGTGATGTATACGCTCCGGCAGCCGGGGGTTAACGGGGCGGGCTGTACAGGGCAGGGATCCGCAGCGGGTCGCGCTGCAGATCCCCACAGTGAGTTTGTACCCTAACAGTAGGAATGTGTTTTGTTGCCCAAAGTAACCAATCACAGCTTAGCTTTCAGATTATTCATGACCCTTAGTAAAATGAAAGCTGAGCATTCTTACTGAGAAAATGCAGATACGCCCAGTGAGTTTGTACCCTAAGGGTCCTATTCCATGGGCCGAGCAGGGCCCAATCAACAATGTAAACAAGCGCCGATTTGCTAGATCGGCGCTCGTTTACTGGGCCTTTTCCACGGCCCGACAATCATTAGCGATGGCTGCAGGGACATCGTTACCGACGTCCTTGCAGCCCTTGTTTCATACATTACCTGTCCAGGCGCAGGTCTTCTCCTTCTCCCGGTCGCAGCAGCTTCGGAGCGGCCTGACTGAACTGACAGAACGCTCAGCCAATCACTGGCCGCAGCGGTCCTAGCCAGTGATTGGCTGAGCACTCTGTCAGCTCAGACAGGCCGCTCCGAAGCTGCTGCTGCCGCGCGGGGTCGGGAGAAGAAAAAGAACTGCGCCTGGACAGGTAATGTATGATGTATGATGAAATCGTCGGTCGCCCTCTGCTTCCGCTATTCACGAAGTGATGCGCGGGCGGCCACTGATGATTTTAGGTTTGAACCTAAATGAACGATCAGCCGATGACAAGATCATTGGCTGATCGTTCTCTCTATTCTAAGGACGATTATCGCTCCGTGGAATGGGCCCCTAAGACTGATGATGGCTTGATGATCGTTGAGCGAGGGCTGCAGGGAGATCGTTACTGATGTCCTTGCAGCATACATTACCTGTCAGGTCTTCTGCTCCGCTCTGTCTTCCTCCCTGGGTCCCTCGCGCTCTAGCTTCAGAATGGCCGGTCAGCTGACAGGCCACTGAGACAATCACAGGCCGCGGTGGTCCCGGCCTGTGATTGGCTGAGCGCTCAGTCAGCTGACCGGCCATTCTGAAGCTAGAGCGAGAGGGACCCGGGGAGGAAGATGGAGCGGAGGAGAATCCCTGCAGGTAATGTATGCTGCTACTGCTTCTTAAATCGTCGGTCGCCTGCCGCGCACCGCTATTCAACCCGTAGCAATGCGTGGTGGGGGAACGATGATTTTAGGTCTGGCCCTAAATGAACGATCAGCCGATGACACGATCATCGGCTGATCGTTCTCTCTATTTCACCGAGCGATAATCGGGCCGATTCGGCCGATTATTGTTACTGTGGAATAGGGCCCTTAGCATGTGGCTTGAAACAGATTAACAGATTTTCTTAGTTATGCTTTTACTTTGAACAGAAGCACAAGAATGTTTCTTCCACCTATACAACAGTAGGAGTGTTTATCTAATATTGATATTAAGGATAAGGAAAATTGTGGGTCATGAATGGTATGAAACATAAATTAACAACAAATACATATTTTTTTTAATGTTTTGAATACATATGATAAAAAGTCAGAAAAAAAACATTACTGTAATCATAAAGAGATGCAGAATAAACTTTACATGCTAACGCTATAGAAACAAAACTCAATATAAAAAAAGGTATCCTCATGCAGCATGTTTTAACCAGTAGACAACACTGGGCAAGTATAATTGTCCCGATTACATCAACTGTGTATGGATCGGGCTGGGGACAAATGTTCCTTCTAAGATTCAGCAGCCACTGAGCAGAGTAGTTAGATTGTAAAGGAGGGCAACCTAAAAAAATCAGTACATCAATCAAGAAGGTAATATTACCTAGTCCTGCTCCTACTAACAGCTGTATAAAATAATCCCTCCATACCATGGACACATTGAATTGAAACTGTGAAACCAAAATTGCCTTTTTTTGCCCACAGCAACGAATCATAGTTTAAATTTAAAATTAAAGAGGAGTTCTGATTGCTTGCTATTGGCAAAACCAGACAGGTTATGTATAACCCCCTACTGTATGTTTTGCAAAGACCACTATAAGAATATTGCCCCGTACAATGCCCATATGGTGGTAGATACTAGTATTATATAGGAGCTCTGCAGCCCGTGTAAGTGATTGCAGTTACAGTACACACAGTGACTCACATGTGATGTCTTCTGATTGTAGTTATTCTCTTTTCCTTTTTTTCTGCTTTTGATTCAGATGGCCATGAAAACCTTTCCCTTATGCATCTTTTCAGAGTATGGTGCCCCTATTAGTGTACAATACAAAATAATTTCCTCCCTAATAATGCCCCCACTGTGTCTCCATATAGTTATAATGCTCCTGTACCCCGTATAGTAATAATGCCCATGTGTACTGCCCTATATAACAATGTCCCTGGGTCCCAATTAGTAATCATGCTCTGTGCCCTCATATAGTAATAATGCCCCCGGTCTCCATATTGGTGATATAATTTGCTGTTGTTTACTATAAGGCCTTTTACTTCCTGTAGAGTAACAACAGTAATAAATGCTCCCCACTGTGGTCCTCCATATAATAATGTCTCCTCTATAGTGCCTCCCGATAGTAATAATGTCCCCGTGCCCTATAGTAATTATTGCTCCTTGTGCCCTCATATAGTAATAA
>NW_027208900.1:0-41600 GCF_027789765.1 Dendropsophus ebraccatus
ACACACTACACTCATCCACATACACATTAGCATTTCATACACACACTACAATCTCCATCATACACATGGCTTCATACACACACTACATTCATTGAATTATACAATATATTCATACACATTGCACACTACATATACAGTATACTCACTACATCTAGCAGCATGCTGGGTGCAGTGTGTGCACCCCCTCATGTTCCTTAGCAGCAGGCTGTCATCCTCACCCGGCAGCCCTCCTCCATCGTCCCGACAGCTCCACACCAGAGGAGGAAGTCACGTGCAGTAGAGGAGCTAGGGGGAGCTACACACACGGAGCAGACAGGTCCTGCAGCCTCTGTGTGACCCTGATAGCAGCCATTAGCTGTAGTAGGGATCATGCCAGACGCTGCAGGGACACTGTCTGGCTCTCCTGCCCCTACTGTAACTGGGGTAGGGGGCCCTGGGGCAATTGCCTTGTTTGCCCCCCCCCCAACGCCGGCCCCGTGTGGGAAGCGATAGAGATAAGCAGGCAGATGTGATACGCCACATCAACAGTGGCGTATCTGTTAGTGGTCGCAGCGGCCGCCGCTACGACCTGGCCTGCAAGAGGGAGGGCCTTGCTAGGCCACCCTTGCCACTGCAGTGCTCCCCCACCAGTCAGTCTTGTGAACCGCAAGCATTGTTTTGCTTGCGGTCACAAGAGCAGGCTGGTGCTGGCCCGGCTGATGCACGGCTGCTGGGGGTGTCCCGTCCTATAGAATAGGACAGTCCAGGGGGGACAGTCCAGAAGAATAGAGCTCGATGGAGGGGGAGCGTGTTGTTGGTGAGTTGTGTGTGTGGTGTGTGTGTGTGTGTGTGTGGTTTTTTTTTTTATCTGCTTTGCCATCTTGGGGACAACATGGGAGGGGAGAAGGGCATCTATAAGGGGAAGCTACATTAGGGGCATCTATAAGGGGACTACATGGGAGGGGGGGCATCTAAGGGGACAACATGGGAGAGGGGACATCTATAAGGGGAGCTATACAGGGGCATCTATAGGGGACTACATGGGAGGGGGGGGTCATCTTTAAGGGGACTACATGGGAGGGGGCCATCTATAAGGGGACAACATGGGAGGGAGGGCATCTATAAGGAGGAGCTACATAGGGGGCATCTATAAGGGGACAACATGGGAGGAAGGCATCTATAAGGAGGAGCTACATAGGGGGCATCTATAAGGGGACTACATGGGAGGGGGGCCATCTATAAGGGGGAGCTATACAGGGGGCATCTTAAGGGGGGCTACATAGGAGGGGGTATCTTTAAGGGGACTACATGGGAGAGGGAGCCATCTATAAGGGGGACAACATGTGAGGGGGGCATCTATAAGGGCACAGCATAGGAGGGGGGCATCTATAAGGGGACAAACATGGGAGAGGGGCATCTATAAGGGGACAACATGGAAAGGGGGCTATCTATAAGGTACACATGGAGGGAGGCCATCTATTAGGGGACAACATGGGAGGGGGCATCTATAAGGGGACAACATAGGAGGGGGGCATCTATAAGGGGACAAACATGGGAGGGGGACATCATAAGGGGAGCTACATAGCGGGCGATCTCTAAAGGGACAACATGGGGGCATCTATAAGCAGCTACATAGGCGGCCATCTATAAGGGGACAACATAAGGGGCCATCTATATATAGGGGACAACATAGGGGGACATATAAGTGAAAACATGGGGGGCAACATAGGGGCCCATCTATAATAGAGGTTAACATGGGCGGTCATCTATAAGGGGGACAACATAGGGGGGGTCATCTATCGGGAGAACACACAGGCCATATATAAGGGGACTACATGTGGGGTATAATAGGGTATGCACAGTGGGGGCTTCGATACTATAGGGGGACTACACATGGGGGGCCCTCAAAGAGATGCACACTGGGGCCATCTGTATAGAAAGTCTGAACAAGGGGCCATCTATAAGGTGGCTACACAGAGGGGCATATGGCATATACTATAAGGGGGATCACGTAGAGCAGCCTACCTACTAAATGAGGGTGTAAAGGAGACAGTACAGATGTGCAGTTTGTAGAGAGATGAGGATGCCTAATATTTCTGTCTGTCAGATTCTGTGCATGTCCTGGCTCGAAAAAGTTCTCATAATGGCCCAGGGCAGATGGAGAAGAAAATGAAGATTAACTCTGATCAGAGAAGACGCCCCCTGTGAGTCCACCTGATATAACTGCACTGTAATGAATATGGTGTACAGAACCTGTGTACCGCTGGGGCTACCTCTATATGATGGATGAGGGATAGGATCTTTTTACGGTGGATGTTAGTCAGTGGCAGTGGTGGTATTAGTCAGTATGTGGTGGTGTTATTGCAGTAGTGGCGGTGGTGTTAGTCAGTATTGTGGTGGTATTAGTCATTAGAAGCGGTGGCATTAGTCAGTATGTGTTGGTAATATTTTTACTTGTTATCTGGTACTGTATTTGATTGATCTTACTATACTAGATTGGCTCAGTAACAATATGGTGGTGATGGTAGTGGTTGTGGTGTGGCAGTAATATTCCCCGTTGGATACTGGTAATATTGGCGTCAATAACAGGAAAAAATAAAAAAAAAATTAAAAAAAAAGCAACGCAACGATTACACCATGTAAAACTCTTATAGTGCCCTGCCTGAATGATGTTTTCTTCCCTATCAAGGACCAAGAGAACATAAATAGAAGAACGTTCGCTTTGCCGAATTTTATGCGCACAAAACGATCCCCCAGCTAGCTGGCCACCTAGGCCCTGAGAGGGCCGAGAACATAAAGGTCAAGCGTATATACATAAAAGTCCTGAGAGATAAACCGTTGCAGAAAGACCGCAGGATGTTGTATGCCCTTGTCGGTTCGGGTGCTATTCTCTACCCCAGGGTTCTGGTTGCTATGATAATATAACCCATTGTGTTCTGTTTTTATAACATTTCTTTGTGACAATATTAGTCCTTTTACTTTCCTATGATGTTCAGTTGATGTGTTGCTTAGTCACAATTTTTCTCCTCCTGCTGTCCTCTGCAGCATGTTTAAATGTTTATAGTATGTTGGTCCTTACCATTGACAGGTGACTAGGTCTCTAGGACAGTGCCATCTCCACCCCCCAACCCCCCCCCTCCAGACATTCTTAGGCTCCAGTATTGTGCTCCTAGTGAGCCGTTTGGCCTGCTGCCTTAGTGGCTATGTAAATTTTGTATGTAGTTGCCTTTGCTTTCCTCTCAGGGCCCTATGTATACTCTTGACCCTTATGTTCTCGGCCCTCTCAGGGCCTAGGAGTGAGGCGAAAAAGGTGGCAGCTAGCTGGGGGTCGCTTTGAGCACATAAGATTTGGGAAAGCAAACATTCTTCTATTATGTTCTCTTGGTCCTTGATAGGGAAGAAGAAAACATCATTCAGGCAAGCAACATAAGAGTTTACGTGGTGCAATCATGGTGTTTTTGTGCAGGGGCGTAGCTAATGTCTGTGGGGTTGCAGCTGCCTTCTTCTCCTCGGTCCGGACACACTCATGTATGCGGGGCTGCTCACACTGCAGCGTTCCAGCACACACTAAAGCCTCTCACAGTCAGCGAACATATATATACGTTTCTGCTGCACGGGCATCTGCAGCAAGGAACATATAATATTGTATTGCTGACATGACAGGGTTAACAGGAGCTATTACACAAGCAATTATCAGCTGTAATGGCCGATAAGTTGTCCAAATACGGCCAATAATTTGCTTGGTGTAATAGGGCCTTAAGGCACACAGACCAGTTCTCCTTTACTTATTTAGATTATGGCTGTCCAATTGTCCCTAAAATGTCCAACATCCAAAAGTCAAATAGTGCCTCTTCGATTTGGAGGCTTGCCCTGCGCCCGATTGGCTCTTAATGTCCACATGTGGGGTATTTCCGTATCAAGAGAAACCATATTTGTTTTTTTTTTCTTTTAACCCTTTAAAAATGAAAAATTTCAGGGTAGATCAATGTTTTCGGGTACAAAATGCAATTTTTCATTTTCATGGTACATTGTTTTGAAAATCTGTGAAATACCTGTGGGTCCAAATGCTCACTGTACCCCTTGTTACATTCTTTGAAGGGTGGTAGTTTCCTAAATGGTGTCCCTTTGCTATGCCTTGGCACCCCATAGCCTTTGCCAACCTGAAGTAGTACTGTCAAAAATGGCCAAATATAATAAGGCGTCAAATTCACTAGGAACTCAATAACCACTATGGCCACACTGGGATATTTAATAAACTGCAGAAGCAGGGCAATTTCTATGGTAATAGGTTTCTATTATGGAAAGCTATGGATTACAATATAATTTTGACACAGCTTTTATTTCTGTGACTTAGCTAAAGGGTTAAAAAAAACTTTCAAGAAGTGATTTTGAACAGTTTGGGGGGTGCAGTTTCTAAATGGGGTAATTTGTGGGGCTTTCCAACACTCCAATACTCTTTGAGCTATGTTCCCATACAGTATTTTTGCTCAGTATTTTTGCTACCAAAAGGATTGAAAACACAGGGTGGCTATTGTTCACACACTGTTTTAAGATGCCGCGCGGCCCCCCTCTGAACGCCCCTAACGACACCAGGGCGTACATTACACCCCTTGGTCTTGGTAAGGGGTTAATATCTAAATTACTCTGACGTAACTATTTTTCCTTATACAAGCAGAAAATTTAACAGTTGGAAAAATGGCTATTTTTTCACAATTTTTATGTTATTTCTATGTTTTATGTTATAACAGTCTCAGAATCACCACGGATTAGGTAAAGCATCCCAAGTTATTCATGAATAAAGTTCACCAGTCATATTCATAAAACTTGGCTTGGTCACTTAAGGCCATTTTAGGCTCTGTCCTTAAGCGTACTGTCATATTTTTTTTTATTGCAGAAATCAGTAGTATAAGCGATTTAAGAAACTCTGTAATAGGTTTTATCAGCCAAAAAAGCCTCCTTCTGTACTCAAAAGCAATCTCCCCGCCTCCCCCCCTGACTTCTTATCTGTGCATTATCAGGCAAACACGTCTTTCATTACAGAGAAGCCAGTGAAGACGGGCTCTGCTCTCTCCATTCTGTGCCTATGAAGGGGGAGGGGCCTAGGCAGATGAGGGAGCAGGAAGAGGTGACATGAAGGTCAGCTGTTTTTAGACTGTCTGGGCACCTAAAATGCAGGATTCTGGGGCAGAAAGGTCAGTGCTTATCTATGAACTTACTGAGAGAAGATTGGAGGGTGTTGTGCTGTGCAAGACTGCTCCGTGCTCAGTCACTCCTAACAGCCCTTCCCTCTCCATAGCCACATAATGGACACAGAAATGCTGCTTCTTCTGAAGTGAGGGGGGAGGCTGGGAGATTGCTTTTTTCAGTACATGAAGGAAACTCTTTTTTTATAAAACCTATTACAGAGTTTCTTAAAATCGCTTGATCTGTTGATATTAATGTTTTAAAAAAATGGCCCTGAAATGACAGTTACGCTTTAAGAAATAAAAGGGTTATTTACTTAACTGGATTCATAATAAACTAAATGCAGGGGTTACCACTTATTGGACACCCTCCCCCCCCCCCCCCCCACACACATACAAAAAAAAAAAAGAAATAATAAAAATAATAATAGAAATAAAATGATCATTAGTTTGTGGTTAGGGCACAAAAGTTCTTACCCACCCGCTTTAGAGAGGAAGCATCATGTGCCTCCTTATAAAATGATGGAGCCACTCTTTGTTCCAGCTAAAAGAGTAAAAGAGGAGTATTTTTTGTTCAGTTTAGACACAGCTTTCATTCTATTTTGGTAGACTTGCGATAAGCACGATTAGAGCATGCTACAGCCATAGGAAAACATGGATTTAGACATAGGCTCTAGTAGAGACATATCTGTAGCCATATAGGTATATCATGCAATCGCAAAATAATTTCAAATCAATGGAATGTGTTAACTTCTTATTCCACGGGCCGATGGGGGCCCGATCAATAATGTAAACAAGCACCAATCTGCTAGGTAACGAGCACCGATCATGCTTAGGTAAAGCATGGTGCTTGTGAAATCGTCGGTCGCACACCGCGCATCGCTGCATGGAATAGCAATGCGCGGTGGGCGACCGAACAATTTCACAAGCACCATGCTTTGGTGCCCGATGATTTTAGGTTTGAACCTGATTATTGTCTCTATTCCATGGAGCAATAATCGTCCGATTATCGCTCCATGGAATAGGACCCTTAGTCATTTTGGATAGAAAAGGCCAGAAAAATAATCATAGCTCTGACACCTTCCTGACACTAAGATCGTTATATGTAAAGCCTGTATTACATGTAGAGATTATCATTTAAAGATTCGCTATAACGATTGATCGCTAGTGAAAACTAGTGATTTCGTAGCGAACGATTCTGAGGTTATTACATTCACCAATTACTGTTATGAATGATCACTTTTACGTCGTTATGTGGTCGCTAACTGTTCCTCAGGACAACCCACCCAAACATGTTTATCGGCAAACGACTTATTACATGAACAAATATGCGAACGATCGTCTACCAACTACCAACAATAATTTTTCAACAAGTTGAAAGACAAAAATAAGCAGTTTTTCATTTGTCGTTTGATCACTGGGTGTTATAACATGGACAGATAATCACTATTTTTTTATTTTTAAACGATAATTGCTCCGTGTAATACAAAGGAAGCATCACCAGCCACCTGTCTACAAAAGCAGCTGTTTCCCTTCACTCTCCATTTGCTTTACCGGAGTCATCTGCCCATGTGTTGCAGTATTGCCAGTCTTAAAACCACTCCCCTCCCCTCCTTATTGCTGGGTTTAGAGAATGCTCTCACAATCAGTGGGGGTCCCAGTGACCAAACCACCACTAATCAAACATTTGTTTCATAAGCTCAAAACAATGCTCAAGAATGATGTTTTACATATTGTACAGTTCAGCTCCTGGCACCCTTTGCAAACAGCTGCCTTTGCGCACTTCCGCTCGGCCCTGGTTATATGAAGATGGTGAGTGCCACAAGTTATTTCATTTCTCCTGTTGTGTGAATTTGACGCTATGAGCATCTTACCACTGCAGAACACCACTATAGGGTCTTGAGCCCACGGCGTTATATGTTAGCGAGAGTTCAGTGAAGCTTGGTTGCAGGGGCGTAGCTAATATCTCCAGTCAACCCTCCAATCAACCGACGCTATTGGTATACTGGTACAGCCAGCTGGCTGCAATGACAAACACATTGTGATTGGGTAACAGAGGGGCTCCCTCAGTGTTATGCCCCTCTGTTTCCATATTACAACATGCTTGCCATGACAGCCAGAAGTCTAGTGAAGGCTTCCAGGCCTGCCACAATTTTACTAAAAAGGTTCTGCAGGGCTGCCACAACCAGGTATTCCCATTGAGCCCCTATATTTGTTCCAAATCAGCATACTGGATGTCCTTTCCTTAGTATAGGATATCAATATGTGACCAGGGTGCCAAAACCCTTTGACCAGACTGTAAGTTATTACAGTACAGATATATCCAGTGACTCACAGGAGGCATCTTCACTGCATGAATTACTGGTCACGTTTTGCTGATTAGAGTTCTTCACCATCTTGCCCGGCCATCATTAAGATTTCACCTGGGGATGCCTTGTCTCTGCAGGATCTGCCCAAACAAACATTTTAGGCTCCTTGCTCGAGCATCATCCTCATCTATATACAAAATCCCTATGTGTATTGCCTCACACAGTAACAAAAACCCCTTTGCTCCCCCATATAAGCAGTTATGGTCAATATATGTCTCCAAACAGTAGATAAGGCCCCTCTGTGCCTCCATATAGTATAAGGGCCCCTCTGTGCTTCCATATAGCACAGGTCTTCTCTGTACAACCTATTGTTTGAGTGTGTTAGATGCAATACCTAAATGAAATTTTAACGTCAGGTACTCTAAAGCCGACCATAAGTTTGGTGAAGACTGTGTACTGTCGTCCCATTCTGATCTCCATCTGTGGAACTCCTGAATAATGGACCTATATCTAGAACGTGTTTTTGGTGTAAGGGACCAATTTATAAGATTGTTTGCTTGTTCTGTGAGCTGTGGGTATGTGAAGATCTGATTGATGGCCGCTATCCACATTAGCTGAGGAAGTTGTGCCAGCTGGTTTTTTGGACCCTGGAAGCACTCTGACGTCATTCCTAAGGGCAACTTCCTCTCTATCACCATTTTGTGTATTTTGGGATACCAAGGCCTGGAGGTCCAAACTGGGTATACTAATACTAATTGAGAGATCTGTTCTTCCTCTATTTTCAGTAGTGTCTGTGATAGTAATGTTGGAGGAGGGAATGCATAGAGATTCCGCAGGTCTGACCACAGAAAGTATAGTGCATCTATTTCTCCACACCCTTGGAGACCACACTCTAGCTACAAATTTTGGGGACTTTGCTGATGTCTCGGACGCAAAGAGATCTATCTCGCTCATGCCAAATCTCTGGTTGATCAATAAAAATCTTCTCTGTACGTGAGGCAGTTGTCAGTGTTAGCTTCTGCCTGGACAAGGCATCTGCTATTTCATTCGTATGGCCTGGAACATATTGTGCTCTCAAGTCTATCCTGTTGTCTAAGGCCCAGGACCAGAATTCCAATGCTTCCAGGCATAGTTTCTTTGACTTTGTGCCCCCCATCTTGTTCAGATATGCAATTGCAGTCCTGCTGTCCATCTGAATTAGGACCGACTGTTGGTGGAGTTATTTCTTTAGTAACTTCTGGCATGCTAACCGTGCTGCCTGAAGTTCTAATACGTTTATATGAAGGGATTTTCTTCTTGTGACCTGGTACCTCTGATAGAGTGTACTAAAAAAGCTCCCCATCCTAGTAAGGATGCGTCTGTTGTAACTGTGATATCTGGTGGTGGAGTTCTTATTGGGGATGGTAATGGGCTGTTTAGCGAGACTATCTGACTTAACTGTTCTCTTATTTCTAGTAGGAATCTGACTATCCTGCTCCACTGATAGCTCTGACGTAACAGACTCCCTAATCACATCTGTGTTCGTCTGCTAAGTGTCGGTGCTGTCTTGAACCCTGGTTGCATTGCTACAAATTTCCCTATTAGACTTGCTGTCTCTCTGAGCGTTATTCGTCCCTTTCTGAGACTGGCGTTTACAGCTTCTTTTATGTTGTCCCATTTGTCCGAGGGAACATTGATCTGGAATAGTGTAGTTTCTATTTGGAAACCTAAGAACAACTTCTCTTTGAAGTAATAAGTGTTCCTCGTTTTGGTGAAATATTAGTATGTCGTCTAGGTATACTATGCAGACTATGCCTTGTGCTCTTATATGGGCAATGACACCTTTTAGCATCCTTGTGAAAGCATAAGACGCTATTGACAGGCCAAACACCATAACAATCCAATTGTGCAATTGACCCTTCCAAAAGAACTGTACTAGTCTTCTGTGCTTTGGTGCTACTGAGATGGCGTGGAAAGCGTCTTTGAGATCTATCTTTATTAGGAACATGTCTCTTTCCAGTAATAGTTTTAGATCCTCAGTGCTTTCCATTCTGAACCTTTTCTGTTTCAGAAACTGTTTAGGGGTTTGACATTTAAAGCGTAACTATCATTTCAGGGTCATTTTTCTGAAAACATTAAATATCAACAGTACAAGCAATTTTAAGAAACTCTGTAATAGGTTTTATGTACTAAAAGAGTTTCCTTCTGTACTGAAAAAGCAATCTCCCAGCCTCCCCCCTCACTTCAGAAGAAGCAGCATTTCTGTGTCCATTATGTGGCTATGGAGAGGGAAGGGGCTGTTAGGAGTGACTGAGCACGGAGCAGTCTTGCACAGCACAACACCCTCCAATCTTCTCTCAGTAAGTTCATAGATAAGCACTGACCTTTCTGCCCCAGAATCCTGCATTTTAGGTGCCCAGACAGTCTAAAAACAGCTGACCTTCATGTCACCTCTTCCTGCTCCATCATCTGCCTAGGCCCCTCTCCCCTTCATAGGCACACAATGGAGAGAGCAGAGCCCGTCTTCACTGGCTTCTCTGTAATGAAGACGTGTTTGCCTGATAATGCACGGATAAGAAGTCAGGGGGGGAGGCTGGGAGATTGCTTCTTGAGTACAGAAGGAGGCTTTTTTGGCTGATGAAACCTATTACAGAGTTTCTTAAAATCGCTTATACTACTGATTTCTGCAATAAAAAAAATATGACAGTTACTCTTTAACCCCTTAGTGACCGCCGATATGGCTTTCTACGGCGGTCACTAATGGGCCTTATTCTGCTGCCATCAGCTTTTTACGGCGATGGCAGAGAATAAGGCTGCGGGGCCGGGACGGCCCCCACCCCATCCCCCCGGCTACCGGAGGTGGCTGAGGGGTTGGGGCAGTGTGTGAGGTCCGTCCCGGCCCCCCCCCTTACCGACGATCGCCGCTATTAACGTTATAGCGGCGACCGTCGGTAAAGAGGATTACCGGTGCCGCCGCCACCTTTCATCTCCCCCCGCCGTGAATCTACGGCGGGGGGAGATGAAATAAGTGTATATCAGACCCCAGATCAGACCCCCCTAGTGCCCCGATAACTAACCCCCCTCCCCCGGCGGCCATCATTTCCAAGATGGCCGCCGCAATCGCTGTGAACCGACTAACGTCGGTTCACAGCGATTAAAAAGTTAAAATGAATTAAAGCCCCATGCTCTCCGCCACCGGAGGTAGCGGAGAGCATGGGGCAGTCATCGGGGACCCCCCTGTGGGGTCCCGGTACAAGCGATCAGCGGTATATACTATATACCGCTGATCGCTTGTACCATGTGCTCCTGGCACTTTTTATCCCCTGTCACCATAAATGATTGGTGACAGGGGATAAAAAGTGATGTCCCCCCACCCCCCAAGTCGCCCCCCACCCCCCCTGTCACCCCCACCCCCCCTGTCACCCCCGTCCCCGAGTCACCCTCCCTTCCCCATATACTCACCGGATCCACGGAGCTCCTTCCTCCTCGACGTCCTGGCTGGTTTATGAAGTGCGCATGCGCTTCACAACCAGCCAAGCTCTGAAAATTTAAAGTGACAGAGACCAATTTGGTCTCTGTCACTGAACTATGATTACTGTGATAGAAAATATCACAGTAATCATAGTAATACAGTGAAAATGAATGTATAAAGTACAAAAGTGACAAACATACAAAAAAATAAAACACACACTTTTTATTATAGTAATAATTGCAGTTTACTCCCAAATTACCCCTAACCCCTCCCCAGATTACCCGTAACCACCGCACGTTGCCCGTAACCACCGCACGTTGCCCGTAACCACCGCACGTTGCCCGTAACCACCGCACGTTGCCCGTAACCACCGCACGTTGCCCGTAACCACCGCAAATTGCCAGTGACCCCCTCCAGATTGCCCGTAACCACCCCAAATTACATGTACCCACCCCAGATTACCTATAAGCACTTCAGTTTATCAGTAACAATCCCAGATTGTCTGTAACCCTTCCAGGTTGCACATAACCCCCCCAGGTTCCCCGTAATCATGCCAGATTACATGTAACCCCCCCCAGATTGCACGTAACCACCGCGCGTTGCCTCTGACCACGCCACGATGCCTCTGACCACGCCACGATGCCTCTGACCACGCCACGATGCCTCTGACCACGCCACGATGCCTCTGACCACCGCACGTCGCCTCTGACCACCGCACGTCGCCTCTGACCACCGCACGTCGCCTCTGACCACCGCACGTCGCCTCTGACCACCGCACGTCGCCTCTAACCACCACACGTCGCCTCTGACCACCACACGTCGCCTCTGACCACCCCAAATTGCCAATGACCCCCTCCAGATTGCGGTGCCCATGTCAGATTACAGGTACCCACCCCAGATTGCCTATAAGAACTTCAGTTTATCCATAACCACCCCACATTGCCCGTAACCACCCACGTTGCCTGTAACCACCCCAGATTGTCTGTAAGCACAGCAGGTTGCCCGTAACCACCCCACGTTGCCCGTATCCACCCCAGATTGTCTGTAAGCACTGCAGGTTGCCCGTAACCACCCCACGTTTCCCGTAACCATCCCAGATTGTCTGTAAGCACAGCAGGTTGCCCGTAACCAGCCCACGTTTCCCGTAACCATCCCAGATTGTCTGTAAGCACAGCAGGTTGCCCGTAACCAGCCCACGTTGCCCGTTACCAGCCCACGTTGCCTGTAACCAGCCCACGTTGCCTGTAACCACCCCACGTTGCCGTAACCACAGCAGGTTGCCCGTGACCACCACACGTTGCCCATAACCACCACACGTTGCCTGTAACCACCCCACGTTGCCTGTAACCACAGCAGGTTGCCCGTGACCACCCCATGTTGTCCGTAACCACCCCAGATTACCTGTAACCACCTCAGGTTGCCCATAACCACCCCTGGTTGCCCGTAACCACCCCACATTACCTGTAATTTCATTTTTTTTATTTTATTTTAGTAACTGCGCTATTCTAATAACCATTACTAGCTGCGGTTTTGCTCCTGTAAATTGGCGCTCCTTCCCTTCTGAGCCCTGCTGTGTGCCCATACAGTGGTTTATGCCCACATATGGGGTACCGTTTTACTCAGGAGAACCTGCGTTACAGATTTTGGGGTGCCTTTTCTCTCCTGTTCCTCGTCAAATTGAGAAATTTCAAACTAAACCAACATATTATTGGAAAAATTCGAGTTTTTCATTTTTACTGGCCAATTTTGAATACTTTCTTCTAATACCTGTGGGGTAAAAATGGTCACCACACACCAAGATGAATTCTTTGAGGGGTGCTCTTTCCAAAATGTGGTGACTTTTGGGGGGGAATCTATTCTGCTGACACTACAGGGGCTCAGCAAACGCACCTGGCGCTCAGAAACTTCTTCAGAAAAATCTGCACTGAAAATGCTAATTGGCGCTCCTTCCCTTCTGAGCCCGGCTGTGTGCCCATGCAGTGGTTTATGCCCACATATGGGGTACCGTTCTACTCAGGAGAACCTGCTTTACATATATTGGGGTGACATTTCTCTCCTGTTCCTCGTGAAATTGAGAAATTTCAAACTAAAGGAACATATTATTGGAAAAATTCGAGTTTTTCATTTTTACTGTCTACTTTTGAATATTTTCCCTCAAACACCTGTGGGGTCAAAATGCTCACCACACCCAAAATAAATTCTTTGAGGGGTGCACTTTCCAAAATGGAGTGACTTATTGGGAGATTTTACTCTGTGGACACTACAGGGGCTCTGCAAACGCACCTGGCACTCGGAAACTTCTTCAGCAAAATCTGCATTGAAAAAGCTAATTGGCGCTCCTTCCCTTTTGAGCCCTCCTGTGTGCCCATACAGTGGTTTACGCCCACATATGGGGTACCATTGTACTCAGGAGAACCTGCGTTACAAATTTTGTGGTACGTTTTTCCTCTTGTTCCTCGTGAAATTGAGAAATTTCAAACTAAAAGAACATAATATTGGAAAAATTTGAGTTTTTCATTTTTACTGTCTACTTTTGAATACTTTCCTCTAATACCTGTGGGGTCAAAATGGTCACCACACACCAAGATGAATACTTTGAGGGGTGCACTTTCCAAAATGGAGTGACTTATGGCGAGATTTTACTCCGCTGGCACTACAGGGGCACTGCAAACGCACCTGGCGCTCGGAAACTTCTGCAGCAAAATCTGCATTGAAAAAGCTAATTGGCGCTCCTTCCCTTCTGAGCCCTCCTGTGTGCCCATGCAGTGGTTTATGCCCACATATGGGGTACCATTGTACTCAGGAGAACCTGCGTTACAAATTTTGGGGTACTTTTTTCCTCTTGTTCCTCGTGAAATTGAGAATTTCAAACTAAACGAACATATTATTGGAAGAATTCGAGTTTTTCATTTTACTGTCTTCTTTTGAATACTTTCCTGTAATACCTGTGGGGTCAAAATGGTCACCACACACCAAGATGAATTCTTTGAGGGGTGTACTTTCCAAAATGGGGTGACTTATGGGGGGTTTTTCTCTCTGCTGACACTACAGGGGCACTACAAACGCACCTGGCGCTCAGAAACTTCTTCAGCAAAATCTGCATTGGAAAAGCTAATTGGCGCTCCCTTCCTTCTGAGCCCTGCTGTGTGCCCATACAGTGGTTTACGCCCACATATGGGGTACCGTTGTACTCAAGAGAACCTGCATTACAAATTTTGGGGTGCTTTTTGTCTCATATTCCTTTTGAAAATGAGAAACTTTAATCTAAACGTATATATTATTGGAAAATTAAAATTTTCAATTTTTTTACTGCCTAATTGTGAATACTTTCCTCCAGCCCCTGTAGGGTTAAAATGCTCATTATACCCCTAGATTAATTCTTTAAGGTGTTTAGTTTCCAAAATGGGGTCACTTATGGGGGTTTTCAGGATACCAGACTTCTAAATCCATTTAAAAAAAGAACTGGTCCCTAAAAAAATCAGTTTCACGAAAATGTGATAATTTGCTGATAAATTTCTAAGCCCCATAACACCCTAAAAAAGTAAAATATGTTTACCAAATTATGCCAGAATAAAGAAGACATATTGGTAATGTGACTTAGTAACTAATTTATGTGCTACGACTTTCTTTTTTTAGAAGCAGAGAATTTAAAAGTTCATAAAATGCAAATTTTTTAATTTTTCATGATATTTTGATGTTTTTCACAAAAAACACACAAAGTAGTGACCAAATTTTGCCACTAACATAAAGTGCCATATGTCACGAAAAAACAATCTCAGAATCGCTAGCATACGTTAAAGCATCACTGAGCTATAAGAGCATAAAGTGAGACAGGTCAGATTTTGAAAAATTAGCCTGGTCATTAAGGCCCAAACTAGCTGCAGCACAAAGGGGTTAAGACCGGTCTTACTTACCCGTCCGGTTTTATGACTAGAAATAAATGACTTATTCCTTCTTTTTTGGCTTGGATCTGCATTTGCATTTGCTATTTTCCCTGACTGTAAACACTGTCTCTAATACTTGGTCTAACCTCTTGTCGGACCGGAAATGTGGTTCCCTCTTCTGAAAGGGAAACCTGATTAATGGCAGCTGAAGACCATTCTTCACTACATTTATGACCCAACAGTCTGTAGTTATAGTTTGCTATGAACTTAAATAAGCCCGGGATGGAATTACAATATCTATGCATACCTGAAGATGGTCTCGCTGTGTAGGATTTTCTCTGAAAACTTCCCCTGTGGTTAAAGTTCATTCCTTTTTCTAGGACCAACCCTCTGAATGAAAGGGTCTTTTGAGGTTATGTGTCGGTATTTTAAGGTCTGAGAAGGACTTTCGTGCCCGATATCTGCCCTTGACTTCCTGTATAAAGTCAGGGCCAAACAAATTTGATGTTTCTATGTTTGGAAATTCATGACTTTTTGGGGCTAAATCCGACATGTCTGCGGATGTTAACCAACAAGCTCTACATATGTAAGTGACATAGTTAAATGTCTGTCCAATCATGAGAGACGCTCTGTTTGTGGCTTTTAGTAGGGCCATTTTGGAGGAGAGCAATATCTTTGGGTCATTACTAGGATCGCTGCCCTCCTGTTCTGCTTTCCAGAGCATTAGCAAAAGAGGACCCACTGCGTCAGCAATTTTAAATTTGGATATTTCGCATTGTGTTGTCTGTGGTATCATTCGATACTGGGTTTCCTGTAATGGACAACAGAGCTGGGTCAATTTCAGGAGTGATTAATGCCTGTATGTCAGGAATTCCAATGTGATTTCTGAGGACTTAATCGTCTTCTTTATTCAGAGTGGCTCTAAAAGCTAATTGCGCAAAATCCTTAACATCAGAGGATTTTGTGAGGGCCCATCTCTGAGAGAACAGTTTATTAGGAGGTGTCTTGCCTGACAACCCCACTCTGTTCATTTGCAGGTCCCTGCGTTCGACCCCTCTCAGACGAGGCAGCTGACCGTGTAACAGAGTCACAGTCCTAATTAACTGCAGTCTGAAGGGATTTTGGTGAAGCAAACGCTTCATAAATGGAACTGTGTGAGCTGTTGCTCAAACGAGCAGAAGTTAGTGTAGCCACAGTTTCTTTATTCATCTTAGTGAGAAATGTGTTGTGTGCCACTGTATTTTCCCTCAATATGTTGAAGTCAGCCCTTTCCTCAGGGTCTGACTGAGTGCTGTGTGAGAGCTGGATATTTCTTCCCCCCACTCTCTTTTTATTAGGAGGAATGTCCTCCAAGGATGTAGAGGAGGAGTCTGATAACACTCCCTTGCGGTGTCTGCGGTGTTGAAATATTTCTCCTCCTGCAGACGCCGCTATGGAAAATAAGTCCTCCTCCATTGCCGCCAGAAAATCCTGAGGTAAGCCCGCGCTAGCGCGAGCTTACCCCATGTGACCGCAGTCACTAAGGAGCGTGGCTGCGGTCACTTTTTCCAAAGGACTTTGGGAGACGCCGTCGGCACCCATCAGCTGGTGCTAGGTGGCTTACTCCCGAAGAACAAATACCAGAGGCAATGGCTTCCCCCCTTTGTACTTAAAAAAAACACAAAGAAACATACACACCTGGTCCCGGCTGAAGCAGTCCACCAGTGTGAGCGTCTGATCCTTCTACCTGTTCTGTCAGCTTTGGCAGTATTGCGCCGGAAAGTTGCTGGAGAAAGCGCACTCTTGTGGCCAGACAGCATAATGCTGCCTCCAGCCACAAGAATGATTGTCATCTGATTGGGATTTATTCATGGTTCAGGGCCCAGTCATTTGACGGGCAGTGCTGAGGTAACTACTTTTTCAGATTGAACAAAACATTGAACTATTTTCTTCTTATTTAAACATTAACAAAAAATGTGAACATTTTAAGTTTAAGAAACAGTTATCATATACATATATTTCACTTTTAAATCTATTTGAAAATGTGTTTAGCCTTTGAGTACTTTCTTAAAGTACCCTCACAGTGAATTAACAAACTCATGAAACTGTTTCCATTCTTATTGACTTTATAATAAAATTGTCTATTTACTAACAGCTGAAGTACTCTTACATCTAATTATAGTAATTATGATTTTTTAGCCACAATAATGAACTTCAATTACTCAAATTATATGGCTAACAGCTTATAATAATAAATAAAAAAAACTTAGATGTTGGAATAGTGGTAAGATGTATGTGCAAAGTTTGAATAAAGAGTTAATATCGCAGGCGGAGTTTGTGCAAATCACCCGCGAAATTTGAATCTGTGGGCTGACCCAAGCAATTCAAATTTACATAGCATCTCTAAATGGACCATCCTCCAAAAGACCATGATTGGTCAGATTCTCAGGATCACGGGCGGTTTTGGCTCAGCATCTATAAAACCCTGACTGAAGCCCCGCCCGCCAACGCCATACTTTGCAAAAGTCGGTGTAGCCGACGAAACTAGTCAGCAGCAAAAATGGCATAGGCAATTTTAACCTGGGGGCACACTGCATGGATTAACTTGTGGAATATATGTTGATCACTAGGCAGTAACACTTGACCATACACGGAGGGAAATAGTGATTGCGAGAAATATCGCCAAACAGCATCTGCCGTTGTGAGCGGCGACACTCTAGGAGATAGAAGTAACCAGTCGAGTGCTATCTTCTACCCGCGGTAGTGAGCGCGATCGTGCATCACTGGCGGAATGTGCGGTGTGTTCTCTATTGTTACAGAAAGCTACAATTAAACTATATATAGTAGCCAGCGGGACACAGTAAAATCTGACTCGCTGTCTACAAGTCTTAAGCAGCGGACGCTGCAGATCTTAGTTTTCTGTCTGTAACATTTTTGGAGTCCACCTCGCAATCACAGGGATATTGTGCGTACAGTACAATACCGGCAGAAAGAATTATCGCCATACAGATACTGGACGCCCACATTATATACCAATTATAGCGTTCCCTAAAAATACGCTATTTCAGACCTGGTACTTATAGCAATCTTACAGTACTAGTAGTACAAGTCATTGTAGACCCTAACCCCCCCCCCCGTATTGATCATTACGATATCATAAAAAAGTAATACAAGTGGATTCTTAACATCAGACAGTAGCAGATTAAACAATCAATGCTGATTTAACTGCAAGTGTCACATCATCTTTCAGAGTCAATATATAAGACAAAGATCCTAAAAGGGGTAGATAACCCAGGGACGTGTATATCGACTACATATCATCACAGCATTACATACCCAGCAGTGTGCACCTATTTTAATTAGCACTGTAAATACACAGTCACCACGTTTTCTTTCCCTATATATTTTATACAATATCAATAAAAGCTAAGTTTTACCTTCTGGGCAAGCATGGTATTCTAGCCTTTGGCTTATAATTACAATTGTAGACTAATACCTCCCTTAAGGTTGGGATCATCCACCTTAATCAAATACCGAGAGAGTTAACCCTCTCAATACTCGATCCTATTCCCCACAAATTGTGAGTAAGGACTCTCGACTCCGACGTTTAAATACGATTGCGTATTATGGCAAGTTTTCTATCAAACATATTATCGACTGAGACCCTTCAGAGTGCTGCCAATCAAGTGTTTTCCCTAGCAGATCTCCCCCTGAACAGTATAGATATAAATACAGCATTTAAGGAGCTCCAAAAGACCTATAAGAGCTATATTAGGTCATGGTGGGAGATCAGCAGCCTTCAAACATATATTGACCAAAAAATAGTATATCGTGGACTACGTATCAACATCCGTCCAAACGCGCATCAAGAGGACGCCGAGTTCATCAAAGGCTGGCAACAACTAATGACCGCTAACTCCATACGCATGTTGGAGTATTTACTAACACATGAAAAAACAGTCTTCGCCAAACTAACTACACAGTTAGAGATACAGTTACAGCAAATACAATTTTTCAATACCAATCCAGAATTCACAAACTTCGAAACAAGGCTACAACGACATATAGAAATCTTTCAATCTGAAATAAAAGAGCGTAAGCATCGCAAGTACATTCGAGATAAGAGGGATTTCGAAACAGGTGAAATTTACAAAGAGACCAACAGTGTGAACAGGTACCAATATTCTGAATACTCGGAATCAGATTATTCCGGTACAGAAGATCCAACCTTCTCAGACGGTAGTAAATACCAACGACAAAAAGCGAGCCACTTCAACCCTAAAAAACAAATACGCAAATCCAAAAATAAAAGACACCAAACACAACACCAAGTCACAAACCAAGGATGGACACAGAATCAAGCACCTCAGTATCAGAATCAAGCACCTCAGCATCAGAGACCACAAGAAACGATAACAGCACAAATTGGAAACTCTATACCATCATCATCATGTGGTATACCTCCTCTATCTTCTGCACATCCCAGCACTATGATCAACAATGCACCAACTACAACACTTGGGCAAGCACAACAGCAACAAGTAAATTTTGCTCCACTCACTATTCAGCCCCCGATCACAAGCCATTTTTTAGGCCCAGCTCAACTGAGAGATCGCAGCCAATGGGCATACAAAAATCCTCGATATTAAACAAGGAAAAACCACAAATTATGAATCTATCTTCTATTACATTGACAGATATTGAGATCCAAATATTGGAAAAAGGGTTGTCCTTCACACCCACCCCTCGTTTTGACCAATTTACATGGATAAAGGATATCCATCTATTTGCTAGGAAACTAGCACTTCATAAATTTTACAAAAATAGGCAAGCTAATCCATCCAACTTATCTGCACGAGAAAGAGAAGCAATTGAGGCTCTATTCGACCTTCAAACAGAAAACGAAACAGGAATACATGAATTTTCAGCACCTGCTACAAATCTACGACCTAAGTCCTTGTTCACACCATCATTGGTAACATTCCACAACATTGAGAAGTTTGTGAATCTAGTGTGCAATGACATACAAAAAACTGAGACTAAAATCTTTAGAAATGACATGAATCTAACTCATCAAGAAAATAAAGCATTGAAAGACCTTATCAATAATCAAGAAATTGAAATCAAACACTCGGATAAGGGAGGGAATTTAGTAATCATGGAGAAAAATGATTATAGACAGATGTGCCTACGCCTTTTACAGGATCACAATACATACCAAATACTGCGATGTGACCCTTCAAGAGAATTTCTGATCAAACTCAAGAATCTACTTACTGAAGCCAAGGAACAAAAACTGCTATCGGACCTCGAGTTTAAAGCCCTATACAATCCTACCCCTACGCTGGCCACTTTTTACGCCCTTCCGAAAGTTCACAAGCAAAGGGTACCTATGCCCGGACGACCGATAGTTTCGGGCAACGGTTGTCTCACCGAAGGAATAAGCAAATATGTTGATCAGGTATTAGCACCTTTTGTCGAAACACTACCGTCCTATCTTAAAGATACAACAGCTACGGTCAAAAAACTACAGGAAATATCAGTCAGTTCAGGAGTGATGCTGGCCAGCTTAGATGTAGAAGCCCTATATACCAGCATCGAACACGAACACGGCATTCATGCCGCTGACTACTTTTTATCAAGCAGAGGCAATACGTTTGTACCTCACAATAAATTAATACTCAAATTACTCAAATTTCTGTTATCACATAATTTCTTTGTGTTTGACAAAAAATTCTATCTTCAGAAGACTGGTACTGCAATGGGCACTAGCTGTGCCCCCACCTACGCCAATCTATATCTCGGCTGGTGGGAGGCCACCCATGTATTCAATGAAAACTACCAACAATACACTGATCACATACTTTTCTGGGGGCGCTACATCGATGATGTCTTACTGTTGTGGGACGGAGATGTGGCGCTCTTTAATGAGTTTGTTAGCAACCTGAACTCCAATACCATAGGACTCACTTTGACCAGTGAAATTCACTCCAACCAAATCAACTTCCTTGACCTTACAATCTCAATAGAAAACAACGGCGACCTTTCGACAAAAATCTACCGGAAAACGACTGCTACAAATAGTTTTCTACAATGGAAAAGCTTCCATCCCACACCCCTCAAAAGAGGAATTCCGGTGGGACAGTATCTTAGAGCGAGGAGGAATTGCTCCACAGAAGAGGCATTTCTGGATGAATGCGATGTGCTATACCGCAGATTCATCAACAGGGGTTACCCTAAAAAAGTACTTCATAGGGCATTTTATAGAGCAAGAACAACCGACCGTAACACTCTACTGAATAAAAATACATATATCGCCTCAACACCCAAGATCATCAGATGTATAGGTACTTTTGACTCAGCACACCACAAAATAAGACAGATCATACAACAATATTGGCCAGTTTTACGAGCAGACCCTGATTTAAGGGAAGTTCTCTCAACTAATCCGAGCATTACATATAGAAGAGGAAGAAATTTGAAAGACCATC
Source organism: Dendropsophus ebraccatus (assembly GCF_027789765.1). Lineage (NCBI taxonomy): Eukaryota > Metazoa > Chordata > Amphibia > Anura > Hylidae > Dendropsophus > Dendropsophus ebraccatus. The sequence goes on from NW_027208900.1 coordinate 21,277, forward strand.
TGGTACACAGTCATTTTTCTAATACGACTGAAGATAACCCACCAACCACATGGCTGAAATCCGATGTCAAAGGCTCTTATCCATGTGGTTCCTGTGTCCATTGCAAGTATTTACCCAAAATGAAAACCTTTACTAATCCAATAGACCAAAAAGTCTATACTATAAGACAATTCATAAATTGCCAGACGAGGGGCATAGTATATGCGGCAAAATGCCCCTGCGGACTACTGTACATTGGGAAAACAATCCAGCCCTTTAAAAATCGAATCGGCTCGCATTTAAGTAATATTAAAACACGAACAGAGACGAGCATAGCCCGCCATATTAATGAATTTCATAACGGAGACCCTAAAGGACTGTCGTTCTGGGGTATCGAAGCGATTCGTCTCGGACCCAGAAAAGGGGACCTAGACCTAAAATTATTGCAGGCAGAAGCTAGGTGGATACACCGATTGCGAACACTTTCCCCACAAGGATTGAATGAGGGGTTCACTTTCACTCCATTCTTATGACTTAGAAGAACGCAATTGACTTGTACATACAGCGTTATTTTAGATCCTAGAATCACAACGTGACCTTTTTCTTATCTATAGATATCCATTCATAATGCTCAATTTATAGCAATCAATAAATGAAATTGATAATTGATATATACTTACCAGATGTACAGTGATAATTTTCAGGCAATTAATGGTGAGCAACTATGAGTGACATCTCAGGATGACATCTCAGGATTACATCTCAGGAGAAATCCGAAAAGCCCTAAGAACAGACAAAAACACTTATAAACATCATGATAGTGATTTTACATTGTTAAATATAATCATAATAAGCAACCTCCAGCCAAAATATCAATGAGCACAAAAAAGACTTAGACTAGGTTTCAGCACAAGCGCTACAAGAAATAGAGACAAGCGTACAAAACCTATGTCCTAACGCATGCGCCCTGATGAGCTGAATAGAACAAAGTCCTCGCGCATGCGCAATAGGGAGTTCAGATACCCGAATAAAACCTATGTCCCAGCGCATGCGCACTGAAGAGTTAATATCGCAGGCGGAGTTTGTGCAAATCACCCGCGAAATTTGAATCTGTGGGCTGACCCAAGCAATTCAAATTTACATAGCATCTCTAAATGGACCATCCTCCAAAAGACCATGATTGGTCAGATTCTCAGGATCACGGGCGGTTTTGGCTCAGCATCTATAAAACCCTGACTGAAGCCCCGCCCGCCAACGCCATACTTTGAAAAAGTCGGTGTAGCCGACGAAACTAGTCAGCAGCAAAAATGGCATAGGCAATTTTAACCTGGGGGCACACTGCATGGATTAACTTGTGGAATATATGTTGATCACTAGGCAGTAACACTTGACCATACACGGAGGGAAATAGTGATTGCGAGAAATATCGCCAAACAGCATCTGCCATTGTGAGCGGCGGCACTCTAGGAGATAGAAGTAACCAGTCGAGTGCTATCTTCTACCCGCGGTAGTGAGCGCGATCGTGCATCACTGGCGGAATGTGCGGTGTGTTCTCTATTGTTACAGAAAGCTACAATTAAACTATATATAGTAGCCAGCGGGACACAGTAAAATCTGACTCGCTGTCTACAAGTCTTAAGCAGCGGACGCTGCAGATCTTAGTTTTCTGTCTGTAACATTTTTGGAGTCCACCTCGCAATCACAGGGATATTGTGCGTACAGTACAATACCGGCAGAAAGAATTATCGCCATACAGATACTGGACGCCCACATTATATACCAATTATAGCGTTCCCTAAAAATACGCTATTTCAGACCTGGTACTTATAGCAATCTTACAGTACTAGTAGTACAAGTCATTGTAGACCCTAACCCCCCCCCCCCCCCCCGTATTGATCATTACGATATCATAAAAAGTAATACAAGTGGATTCTTAACATCAGACAGTAGCAGATTAAACAATCAATGCTGATTTAACTGCAAGTGTCCACATCATCTTTCAGAGTCAATATATAAGACAAAGATCCCAAAAGGGGTAGATAACCCAGGGACGTGTATATCGACTACATATCATCACAGCATTACATACCCAGCAGTGTGCACCTATTTTAATTAGCACTGTAAATACACAGTCACCACGTTTTCTTTCCCTATATATTTTATACAATATCAATAAAAGCTAAGTTTTACCTTCTGGGCAAGCATGGTATTCTAGCCTTTGGCTTATAATTACAATTGTAGACTAATACCTCCCTTAAGGTTGGGATCATCCACCTTAATCAAAGTTTGAATAAACACAGATATAGTGCGTTTAAAGTCTTTTTCTACAACAAACTTCAACACTACAAGCCAGGTATAATATGTTTACTTTCCAAAGCACATTTAGGCTATGTTCACACACAGTATTTTTCCTCAGTATTTTGGTCATTATTTTGCCACCTAAACCAGGAGTGGAAAGGCTTTGTTCTCACACTGGCCAAGACTTTAGGGCTTTTTGGGGGATAAGGGGTTGGTTATAGTAAATGAAGTATTATAAATCAAATATTATAAACCAAATATAGCAAATCTTGGCACTCCAGTGCATGCCATGTCGAATGTTCCTGTGTGTGGGAAGAATGAGCAGCAGGTGGAAGATATAACTGACAGTCGGACAATTGTTTATTTATAGTTATTTTCTCACATAGTATTGCAAATTATAGTTTTTCTCTGTCAATTCCACTCCTCATTTTGGCTACAAATACTGACCAAAATACTCTGTGTGAACATAGCCTTTAAGTCAACCTAGGGGACTACTAAATGCAATTATTAGACTGCATACACTGGTCAATGCAATGCCATTGTGATGTTCTCATAGATTCTGCCTACCACACCATTTTAACGCTTTCAGTTGAACCAATGACCTTCACCTCTTCACTAAAAAAACTTTAATGGCACAAATTTCATAAAGTCAAGGATCGAAAGAGTGCTGAGAACTGGGTAAGACCATTAGTAAGTTACTAGCAGTAAGGCAATTGACAGCATTATTGGACAGTAACGTAAGATCTAGAAGAATGCACCATTTTACTGATATCAGGCCCAAAAGCAATACATTTCCCCTAATTTCTCCCATTGGAAAAGATGAGGGACTAATAGATTAAAACAAATTAAACTTTTTGTTCTGTAGAGCCCCAATCATTCCTACCTTTTATGCACTCCCACTCTGCCAATCATATGAGAGATTGAGAGTTTGTCACATAAAGTAGAAACACACATTAACAAGGTACTGAGGACTTTTGTGCATAGTCTACCATCGTTTATGAGGGATATGTACCATGGACCTACTCAAAAAAACTAGAGTTCATCATGGTGGAACCAGGGACAATATTAGGGAGCATTGATGTTGAGGCCCTTTACTAAAATCTGATTCAGTGAATTATGACATTCACTGACATGTTCATCAAGCAGGGTGCCCCTCCTGTTCCTGATATCTTCTTGATGTTCCAAGATTCTCTTTCTTAATCCTCTTAGGGCCCATTCACACTACGGATTCCGATTCCATTGTGTTAACGGGCCCTAAGACAATTAAGAAAGAGAATCTTGGAACATCTAGAAGATATCAGGAACAGGTAGGGCACCCTGCTGGCTGAACATGTAAGTGAATGTCAGGGGGGTAACTATGAGCACATTTGTGGGGATTGAAAACTTAAAACCAGGCTCAGGGATCTCAACCAGAGCCGACGTCATAACTTAGTGCAGTCATTGATTGGCTGAATGACCAGTCCATCAGCCAAGACAGGAATTTGACTCCGAGTCATCACACCTCAGGGGAAAATGCCTTCTGGCAGGGGTCCCGGGGCTGGTCACGCAGCAGATGGCAGGCACGGGAAGAGTTAAGTAGGGACTGGTTATTATGTTCCCCCTGCCTTTACAAAAATCAAAAGTACTTGGCTGGACTTCTCCTTTAAGTCTGACCTGCTAATCACAACATATCTAGTGACAAGATGGTGAGGCGTAGCAAGGTGGGGAGACAATGTACATGCAATATTTTTTGGGGTTGTTATCATGCTCTAAAACAAAGCTAAACGTACTAAAAATCCAGGTCCTGTCTCCTGAAGGCAGATTTTCCGACCTGTGCTTGTTGAAAAAAACAGACTAAACAAAGAAATTCCGTTCAGTACAGAGAGTAGCGGCTCAATGTGTCCATCAATCAAATGACTGCCTTCTCTCTGTGACTGCTAAGATGGCCTGGGATACACAGGACTTCCTGTTTTCTTTTTCCTGTGTTTTTCATGATAACAAGAAAAAAATAATGAATGTAAATTGCATCTATGACATGGAGAGAAAGGAGTTGTTGCCCATCACACCTCTGGCTGACACTAATGCCTCTCGACCACATTTAAAAACCAACGCCAGGATGTTGGTATATAATTTGATCAAACCATATTGCCCCAAGTACCATGTGCCAATCTCCTGGTTCACATGGGTCCCTACACTATCTCCACACTATGTCGGTCAGCGACCGCCAACCCCGCAAAGAGCAGTTGGCGCTCCCCTTTGTAAGACCCACATGACCCAAATTAGCAGGAGGCACCTGTGCACACATGTTAAGTACCTCCTATCTTTCCCATTCTACCTGCAGGAGCTATGGTGAGTACAAGATCATATTCACACTGGTGTTTGGCGGCAGCTTTTTCCGCCGGTGGTGCCTGCTGGGTTTTGGCAGGCCCTTTGGGTTTGGTCCTGTGACATTGGGGTTGCAGGGCCATTCTATGGCCTCCCTTACCTGCTTGTGCATGCTTTGCGGGGTTGGTGGTCATTTACCGAAACAGTGTGGAGTTAGTGTAGGGACCCATGTGAACCAGGAGACCGGCACAGGGTACATGGGGCTATATGGTTTGATCAAATTATTTATATATATGAACTGACAGGTTCTCTGTGGCAGCTATTCAATGAAAACTGTGGCCGCTAGCAATCCCGGTCGGAGTATATACTATGTGTATACACTCCGGCCGTGATTCCATAGATGGCAGCACAATGTAAGTTTCATATTGATCACAGCCATTGTTGCAAATTGGCAACAACGGCCGTGATTAATATGTAACTTACATAGCGTGAACATAGCCTAAGGTTTATGGCTGAAAACAGAGAAAAGCAATCCAGCAGCTCAGACACATCCAAATTTTCTTTATTTAGCTTCACAAAACATGACATGTTTCAATCACATACTCTTCTTTATCATAGTGTGGTACTCAACCGGTAAGATGCTAAGGCATGGGTCTCCAAACTGCGATCCTCCAGCTGTTGCAAAACTACAACTCCCATCATGCCTGGACAGCTAAAGCTTTGGATTTGACTGTCCAGGCATGATGGGAAATGTAGTTTTGCAACAGCTGGAGGGCCGCAGTTTGGAGACCCATGTGCTAAGGTATTACTGGTGACGCCACTTCTATGGTACTTGGTTGGTTGTGTTGTACAGCTCAGCCAAGGGTGGTAATGTCGTGACGCCAGTGCTAGTCCAGCAGACAGGCATGGTGTGGGTACCTGCTTTTAGTGTGTACCTGCTTTTATCGACCCAAAATGGTCGATAACCTGCTGGGTTGTAGTGGGCTCTTGTCAAGCTAGTCCGGCAATTGACCCACCCGGACTAGCAGTACCGCCACCCACAGAAAGGGGAAAAATAACACAAGGTGTGTGGCTAGTGTGTAAAGGTAGGCTCTCAAGTAGTGGGTGAAATGTTGGAAAAATATTGGAAATAAGTGCTATGGGAGGAGTCAATCTATATACAATATAGTTACAATCTTTTAAGATTTTAATATATAACAAAAGATAGCAATAAATTTACATATGATAAAAGCACCTTAATAAAACATATAACATAAAATTTGTGCATAAATTCATACAGTATAAAATCCTAGTTATATATGTAGCCCTATGCACTGACAGCTGATGTCACCAAGAGCATATTGGACTAGCTTGATCCAATGTGCAGGTGTGGCCTATGTACACTTATTAGTAGGGATGAGCGAACTTTTCAAAAGTTCGGTTCGGTTTGATCCGGCGAACTTACGTGAAGTTCGGATTGGTCCGAACCGAACCGAAAACGAACCTTGCTCTAACGGCTGAATAATTGCAGCTACAATAGTGGGAGTGTGATAGGGTATAGTTTCGTTTAGTTGCAGTTGATATTACAATGAAAAAAGTGGGGGGAAAAAAGTGCAAAAATAATGAGAAAAAAAATAAATAAATAATAATACTAATAGGAATAATAAAATAATAAAATATAGTGAATAAAAGTGCCAAAATAGTGACAAAAAATATTGAAAAAAAGTTTACAAGGAGGATGCGGCAGCACTTGATTGCACCCAGGCTAGTATTGTTGAGAAGAGACAAGTTGAGCAGCAGGAGGAGGCAGCAGTTGATTGCTCGCCTCTCAGGCCAGTATTGTTGAGAAGAGACAAGTCGAGGAACAAGAGGAGGCAGCAGTAGATCGATTCAAGGCCAGTATTATCGAGGAGAGGTTACTTGAGGAGGAAGAGGCAGCAGTAGATCGATTTAAGGCCAGTATTATCGAGGAGAGGTTACTTGAGGAGGAGGAGGCAGCAGTTGATTGATTCAAGGCCAGTATTATCGAGGAGAGGCTAATTGAGGAGGATGAGGCAGCAGTTGATTGGTTCAAGGCCAGTATTATTGAGGAGAGGCTTCTTGAGGAGGATGAGGCAGCAGTTGATTGATTCAAGGCCAGTATTATCGAGGAGAGGCTACTTGAGGAGGAGGAGGAGGCAGCAGTTGATTGATTCAAGGCCAGTATTATCGAGGAGAGGCTACTTGAGGAGAAGGAGGAGGCAGCAGTTGATTGATTCAAGGCCAATATTATCGAGGAGAGGCTAATTGAGGAGGATGAGGCAGCAGTTGATTGATTCAAGGCCAGTATTATTAAGGAGAGGCTACTGGAGGAGGAGGAGGCAGAAGTTGATTGATTCAAGGCCAGTATTATCGAGGAGAGGCTACTTGAGGAGAAGGAGGAGGCAGCAGTTGATTGATTCCAGCCCAGTATTATCGAGGAGAGGCTACTTGAGGAGGAGGCAGCAGTTGATCGATTCAAGGCCAATATTATCGAGGAGAGGCTAATTGAGGAGGATGAGGCAGCAGTTGATTGATTCAAGGCCAGTATTATTAAGGAGAGGCTACTTGAGGAGGAGGAGGCAGCAGTTGATTGATTCAAGGCCAGTATTATCAAGGAGAGGCTACTTGAGGAGAAGGAGGAAGCAGCAGTTGATTGATTCAAGGCCAGTATTATTGAGGAGAGGCTACTTGAGGAGGAGGTAGCAGTTGATCGATTCAAGGCCAGTATTATCGAGGAGAGGATAATTGAGGAGGATGAGGCAGCAGTTGATTGATTCAAGGCCAGTATTATCGAGGAAAGGCTACTTGAGGAGGAGGAGGCAGCAGTTGATTGATTCAAGGCCACTATTATCGAGGAGAGGCTACTTGAGGAGAAGGAGGAGGCAGCAGTTGATTGATTCAAGGCCAGTATTATCGAGGAGAGGCTACTTGAGGAGGAGGCAGCAGTTGATCGATTCAAGGCCAATATTATCGAGGAGAGGCTAATTGAGGAGGATGAGGCAGCAGTTGATTGATTCAAGGCCAGTATTATCGAGGAGAGGCTACTTGAGGAGGAAGCAGCAGTTACATAGTTACATAGTTAATACGGTTGAAAAAAGACACATGTCCATCAAGTTCAACCAAGGAGGGGATGGATACAGGGAATGGGGAGGGATGATAAGTTCTATACATATGCATTTATATTATTTTGCTCTAAGAACTTGTCTAGCCCCGTTTTGAAGCCCTCTACTGTTGTTGCTGTGACCAGATCCTGTGGTAGACTGTTCCACAGATTCACAGTTCTCATGGTAAAGAAGGCTTGTCGCCTCCGGAGATTGAACCTTTTTTTCTCCAGGCAGAGGCAATGCCCTCTTGTCCTTTGAGGGGGTTTTACCTGGAACATCTTTTCCCCATATTTCTTGTAGGGGCCATTTATATATTTAAATAAGTTAATCATATCTACCCTTAAACGTCTCTTCTCCAGACTAAACAAATGTAATTCTTTTAATCTCTCCTCATAACTAAGATGCTCTAATCCCCTTATTAGTTTAGTTGCCCGTCTTTGTACCCTCTACAGCTCTAGAACATCCTTTTTATGAATCGGGTTCCAAAACTGGACGGCATACTCCAGATGAGGCCGCACCAAAGCCCTATAAAGCGGTAATATTATATCCCTGTCCCGTGAGTCCATGCCTGTTTTAATGCATGACAATATCCTGCTGGCTTTAGAAGCAGCTGACTGACATTGTGTGCTGTTCTGTAGTCTATTATCTACAAGTACACCCAGATCCTTCTCCATCAGCGACTCTCCCAGAGTAACTCACCCCAGGACATATGATGCATGTGGGTTATTAGTACCCCGGTGGATAACTTTACATTTATCCACATTGAACCTCATTTGCCAAGTGGACGCCCAAACACTCAGTGTGTCTAAGTCATCCTGTAACATCTGCACATCCTCCATAGACTGTACTGTACTACAAAGCTTGGTGTCATCTGCAAAGATAGAAACATTGCTGGTAATTCCATTCTCAATATCATTAATAAACAAGTTAAACAGAAGAGGGCCCAGTACTGACTCTTGGGGTACATCACTTATTACCGGGGACCATTCGGAGTAGGAATCATTGACCACCACTCTCTGGGTACGATTTTTAAGCCAGTTTTCAATCCAGTTACACATTAAATTTTCCAAACCGATAGACTTTAACTTACCCATCAGATGCCCATGAGGAACTGTGTCAAACGCTTTTGCAAAATCCAGGTACACGATATCCACAGCCGTGCCGCCATCCAGGCTTCTACTTACCTCTTCATAGAAACATATTAGGTGGGTTTGACAGCTTCTGTCCTTAATAAAACCATGCTGGTTATCACTTATAATACTATTAGCCACTACATATTCCTGGATGTAGTCCCTTATAAGCCCCTCAAATAGTTTCCCCACAATGGACGTTAAGCTTACAGGTCTATAATTACCTGGGGAAGTTCAAGAGCCCTTTTTGATGATCGGCACTACATTTGCCTTACGCCAGTCCCTCGGCACAATACCAGTAAGCAAAGAATCACTGAATATTTCATACAAGGGTAGAGAAATTACAGAACTGAGTTCCCTATGAACTCTGGGGCGTAATCCATCAGGCCCTGGAGCTGTTGATCGATTCAAGGCCAGTATTATCGAGGAGAGGCTAATTGAGGAGGATGAGGCAGCAGTTGATTGATTCAAGTCCAGTATTATCAAGGAGAGGCTACTTGAGGAGGAGGAGGCAGCAGTTGATTGATTCAAGGCCAGTATTATCGAGGAGAGGCTAATTGAGGATGAGGCAGCAGTTGATTGATTCCAGGCCAGTATTATGGAGGAGAGGCTAATTGAGGAGGATGAGGCAGCAGTTGATTGATTCAAGGCCAGTATTATCAAGGAGAGGCTACTTGAGGAGGAGGCAGCAGTTGATCGATTTAAGGCCAGTATTATCGAAGAGAGGCTACTTGAGGAGGAGGAGGCAGCAGTTGATTGATTCAAGGCCAGTATTATCGAGGAGAGGCTAATTGAGGAGGATGAGGCAGCAGTTGATTGATTCAAGGCCAGTATTATTGAGGAGAGGCTAATTGAGGAGGATGAGGCAGCAGTTGATTGATTCAAGGCCAGTATTATTGAGGAGAGGCTTCTTGAGGAGGATGAGGCAGCAGTTGATTGATTCAAGGCCAGTATTATCGAGGAGAGGCTACTTGAGGAGGAGGAGGCAGCAGTTGATTGATTCAAGGCCAGTATTATCGAGGAGAGGCTACTTGAGGAGAAGGAGGAGGCAGCAGTTGATTGATTCAAGGCCAATATTATCGAGGAGAGGCTAATTGAGGAGGATGAGGCAGCAGTTGATTGATTCAAGGCCAGTATTATCGAGGAGACGCTAATTGAGGAGGAGGCAGCAGTTACAAAGTTACATAGTTAATACGGTTGAAAAAAGACACATGTCCATCAAGTTCAACCAAGGAGGGGATGGATACAGGGAATGGGGAGGGATGATAAGTTCTATACATATGCATTTATATTATTTTGCTCTAAGAACTTGTCTAGCCCCGTTTTGAAGCCCTCTACTGTTGTTGCTGTGACCAGATCCTGTGGTAGACTGTTCCACAGATTCACAGTTCTCATGGTAAAGAAGGCTTGTCGCCTCCGGAGATTGAACCTTTTTTTCTCCAGGCGGAGGCAGTGCCCTCTTGTCCTTTGAGGGGGTTTTACCTGGAACATCTTTTCCCCATATCTCTTGTAGGGGCCATTTATATATTTAAATAAGTTAATCATATCTACCCTTAAACGTCTCTTCTCCAGACTAAACAAATGTAATTCTTTTAATCTCTCCTCATAACTAAGATGCTCTATTCCCCTTATTAGTTTAGTTGCCCGTCTTTGTACCCTCTACAGCTCTAGAACATCCTTTTTATGAATCGGGTTCCAAAACTGGACGGCATACTCCAGATGAGGCCGCACCAAAGCCCTATAAAGCGGTAATATTAAATCCCTGTCCCGTGAGTCCATGCCTGTTTAATGCATGACAATATCCTGCTGGCTTTAGAAGCAGCTGACTGACATCAACAGCAGTTGATCGACAGGTTACAGGTTATCTCAAACGAACAACCTTTTTTTTGTTTTTTAGTTTTTTTTTTAACAACTTTGTGGGTTGCAGCTATACGGGTTGACAGCACCCAACAAAGCAGCAATGTACAGGGTATCACAAACAAACAAACTTTTTTTTTTTTGAGTTTTTTGGCGTTTTTTTTAATGACATTTTTTGGTTGCAGCTATACGGGGGTTGACGGCACCCACCACAGCAGCAACAACTAGCGTCTCCTCTCAGTCACAGAACGGTAACTGGTTCTGACTCTTCTCACTTTTCTTTGTCTTTTTTTTTATCTCCCTATCTCTGCCTGGATATCACAAGTTTTTTACTTCCTATCTCTGCCTATCTCTCCCTCTCTCCACCTCCCTATAGCTATCTACTTGTTTGCCTATCTATGTTCTTTCCCTCCCTAACTAGCACGGAGCTCCTCTCTCTCTCTGCAGTCTAGACACACAATGAGAAAGAGCATGGACGCTCAGGCACTTCCTGTTCCTGTAGTGACGTCACACACCCTGATATTCACATAATAACATGATAAAAGGGATGATAGGAGTAATAATTCCTTATATCCTCTTCCATTCTGTGAAAACAATATAGTTTTGCGACGCCGTTGCGGTTTTAACGAACTTTGTAACAAACTTTTTGAAAGTTCGGTTCGGTCGTAACGAATCTGGTTCGTAACGGTTCGGTTCGCTCATCCCTACTTATTAGGTATCTGCATATAGTTTGTTGTGATGCTAGTTCATATATACCAGTGGGGTGGTTAAAATAGGTGATAGTCTGTAGATCTAGACAGATATCGGCAGAAGTTTTGTATCTGAAAAATAGCGGTGGGTATTCTACCTCTCACCCGGATTCTGGCAGCTTTAGCGGTTTGACAAGAAGCTAGTGTTGGGGTGAAAGGCTCATCCATCCGGTTGTGAGCTTATCCCCTACTTGCTGCATCACTTTTCAGGTCAGTACCATCTGCATTTCCTGTCTTGGATAGACTCGTATCAGAGCTGTCACAGCGTCCGCATGTCAGGGAGCATGCGCTCATTTGAATTTCAGTTAAAGATCCATGCTGGTAAGGGTATGTGTCATGAATGTGCCTGGGATGAACTCCGTGCGCCCCTCAGCTTGTGCTGCGCGGCTGAGATGGCGCTGATATTCAGTGTTTTGTATGTCTTGTGCAGTAACCTGAACCCTGTCTGAACACTGGCCTATTTATAGTATTGTGTTCAGCCCCACCCGTCTGCTGTGTGCTCTGGCTATTAAGGAGTTACACTGCTGCCAGTTTTGATCCGCAGGTGATTCTGTTTGGAACCAGGAGCCTTGTCCAATAGGGGGCTGGAACTGTCTCCTTGTTCCCTATAAGTATTTGGCTGAGGCTCATTCTAGTGCCGGATATTGAGCTTGTCTCTGCCTGGTTCTGTTTCTCTTGCTCTGTTTATTCTGACTCTTTTGCTTTGTATTTCTGACCATCCCTGCTAGCTGCCTGCCCTGACCATATTGCCTGTTTATTGACCTTGCTTCTTGGATTGTGATTTTGTACTTTTCTGCCCGATTGTTGTGACCCGGACTGTCGACTATTCTTTATTGTGTTTTGTCTGTCTGTCTTGTCTTTGTGTCCCACCAAGCCAGTACAGGGACCGCCGCCCAGTTGCTGCCCTAGGGTTTAGCCTAGGGGGGCAAGTAGGTAGAGTCAGTGGGCGGGGCTGAGCTTAGGGTGCACTGTCTGTGTCCGCCATTTTGTCTCTCTTAGCGACTAGCCCTGACAGTGTGGCTACTGATGGAATAATTGACTGTTTAACTATGTTATCCTCCTTTAGACGCGTTTCAGGAGCCTGCTCGCTCCTTTCCTCAGTAAAATGCGGATAACTGTGATGTCATCCTATAGGCTGACACAGCACATGGTACACATAAAACAATAACCCTTTGTGATCTTCTGACATCTTGTGGTGAAACTAGAGAATACCTTTAATACCACTTAACCTGGAGTAAATAGCTTTTGCGACAGGTGCACATGTAAAGGAACACCCATGGTGGGATATCACAATAGCATGACATAAGACCAAATAATCCACATTTTTATTATGTTTATTGCACAACTAAATCCAACCCATTGTGACCTCCTGGAAAAATGGGAGGACTTAAGGTCAGAAGCGAGAGCATTTATTAAAAAACAAACAAGCACTTATTCATTAAAATAATGCACAAGCCAGGTAGGAAAGCACAGAAAGGTAACCGGCAGCACTCACCAGTCTTCAGTCAATACGTTACTTTATTCAGGATGACATCAAGCAGGTTGGTGTGGGGCAGGGGGAGACAGATCAAGCAGATGCCAAGCCCTCAGGCTACAGCCGTTTCGCGGGTAAACATCCCGCTTTCTCAAGGGCTTCAGAAAGCGGGAAGTTTACCTGTGAAACGGCTGTAGCCTGAGGGCACTGCATCTGCTGGATCTGTCTCCCCCTGCCCCACACCAACCTGTTTGATGTCATCCTGAATAAAGTAACGTATTGCCTGAAGACTAGTGAGTGCTGCCGCTTATCTTTCTATTGCTTTCCTACCTGGCTTGTGCATTATGTTTGATGGACTTTTATCTGAAAACCCTGCTGAGCACCACATATAGGCAAGACTATCAGGTTTGAACAATCCCGTTACCCGAGACACCAAGAGTGAGACTTCCTACACTTTAGACACATTTTTGAACACATTCCTTACCACTGAATGCGATAGTGCCGACATCCTTTTGAAGCTTGTGCAAACTAATTCATTAAACACTTGGATGCTATGTATGGCCCCGCCTACCTCAGCACTATCCATACCCACCTTAGATCCATCCTCTTTTATTGTATATACAAAAGAAGACAATGGAGCTGAGGTGGGTGAGGTTAGGGCGGAGATGGGCGGGGCCATACATAGCATCCAAGTGTTTAATACCTAACTGGCTTTGTCAGGATTGTGCCTTTGCACTCCTTAGGGTGGGCATTATTATGTCCATCTTGCAGGGTCCTCCTCAGAAGTGGGCTTTTTAATTGCCTCCTGGATCTATGGAGTTGACCTCTGTGGATCAATTTTTTTGCTAGGTCTAGGTCTCCTGTATGACGATCCAGACCGAGCAGCTGAAGCCGAACGCCAACTGACTTTCCTGAAACAGGGAAAGAGACTTGTGGAGGAGTACTGTGCAGAATTCAGACAGTGGTGTGTGTCATCTGGCTGGAATGACCCCGCACTGCAGAGCCAGTTCCAGGGAGGGTTGTCAGACCAGCCTAAAGACTTATTAGTAGTTTATCCTACTCCTGACACTCTGGAAGAGACCATGATGCTAGCTATACGAGTAGACAGATGCTTGAGGGACAGATGCAGGGAGATGGGCGTCTCTGAACCTTCTAAAAATCTTCCCTCCACTGTCTCTACTTCCAAGATAGGTCCTTCTGTTTCTCTGTCACAAGAAGGCCCTATGCTAATAGAGGCTGCAGATGCCAAAGCCAGACGTGCCGATGGTCTACAGCATAAACTATGTCTTTACTGTGGCAGGGCTGGACATCGAGTGAGAGAATGTACCTACAATCCTGAACCATCACCAGAAAAACTCCAGCACCTGAATGACTGTCAAGGGGGTTCAGTCAGGTGCACAGGTATCTCTCAAGAAAATGAACAAGTGGATGTTACCGATTTCTTTGTTTTCGGGGAACAAATGTATTTCTGTTTATGCGCATGTTGATTCTGGGGCCTCAGCCAATTTTATAAATTCTGCTTTTTGGTCAGGTTTGGGGGCATGCCCACTCCAGCTTAGCTGTCTGTTGACTATAACTGGAGCAGACTTTAAACCTTTGGCCTTGGGTAAGGTGCGGTATGTCACCCCTCATCTGGAGGTACGAGTTGGTTCAGTCCACTCAGAAACCATGGATTTTTTAATCATGGATAATTTATCATTTGATATTATTTTGGGTTTGCCCTGGTTGGATCAGCATAGTCCAGTTTTTTTTTTTTTTTTTATTCTTTATTTAGGGAACAACAAGAGTGGAAGTACGGAGAAAATACATAGTCCAGTTTTTGATTGGTCCAACAGGGAACTTATTAGGTGGGGACCTAACTGTGCTCCTCATTTTATTGCTTGGAATGTTGCAAAATGTTGCAGAATATTCTCCTAAGGTTGGAGAAATCTCTAAATTCTTGTCTGATTTTGCTGATGTTTCGTTGAGAAATCGGTGGATGTGCTGCCACCCCACCGTCTGTATGGCTGTGCTATTGATTTGATTCCTAAATCTAAGTATCCTAAGGAAGAATTTTTAACTTGTCCAGGCCTGAGAGAGAGGCTATGCATGAATATATCACAGACAGTTTACGCAAAGGCCATATTTGTCCCTCTTGTTCCCCCTTGATTCTTTTTTGTGGGAAAGAAAGATGGTGGCCTGTGCCCTTTTCCTGATCTTTTTAATTAGATTGTGGGGGCTCAATGGTTTTCCAAGGTCGACCTATGTGAAGCTTATAATCTGATAAGAATAAGAGAAGGAGATGAGTGGAAAACTGCCTTCAAAACCCCAGAGGGGCACTTTGAGTACTTAGTTATGTTAGTTACACGGCAGCGGTTTTTCAACATTTTGTGAATGATGTGTTCCGTGATTATCTTGGCCGGTTCCTGGTGGTATGTCTTGATGATATTTTAATATTTTCGCCTGATTGGTCCTCTCATGTATGCTATGTTCGCAAGGTTATGGAGTTACTACGACAAAATCACCTATACGCTAAGTTGTCCAGATGCCAGTTTGGGATCCAAAAGGTGTCATTCCTTGGATACCATATCACTCCTAACTCTTTTGATATGGACGCTTTCCGGGGTTTTCCAACTATTACAGAAAATTTATTAAGGTTTATTCCGTCATTGCTAAACCCCTGATTGACTTAACTAGAAAGAAAGCGGATCTAGTTAATTGGAGTTCTGAGCTATATTGGCATTTGAACGGCTTAAAATGTGTTTTTCTGAAGCTCCAGTCCTGGTCCACATGGATTTTAAACAACCATTTATTATTGAGGTTGATGCCTCAAAGGTAGCGGTTGGAGCCGTCCTCTCACAAGGTTCCGAGACACTTACCAACCCCAGACCCATTGCCTACTTTTCAAGAAAATTCTCCAAGACTGAATTATGACATAGGTAACAGAGAACTTTTAGCCATCAATTGGGCCTTCGATAAATGGAGACATTTTCTTTAACCCTTTGAGGACCAGGCCCAAAATGACCCAGTGGACCGCGCAAATTTTGATCTTAGTGTTTTCGTTTTTCCCTCCTCCCCTTCTAAGAGCTCTAGCACTCTCAGTTTTCTATCTACAAGCCATGTAAGTGCTTGTTTTTTTACAGGAATAGTTGTACTTTGTAATGGCTTCATTCATTTTACCATAACATGCATGATGGAATTCCAAATATATTATTTATGAAGATATAAATTGGTGAAATCTTAAAAAAAGAATGCAATATGGTAATGTTTGGGGGGTTCCTGTGTCTACGTAATGCACTATATGGTAAAAGCGACATGATATTATTATTCTATAGCTCAGTCCGAACACAACCATATGCAGGTTACACAGATTCTCTAATGTTGTATATATTTTTTTTTTATGAAATCCTTTTTTTGGCAATTAAATATTAATAAAATGGGCCTATTGTGACACTTATAACAGTTTTATTTTTTCACCTACGGGCTGTATGGGGTGTCATTTTTTCCGCCATGATCTCTAGTTTTTATTAATACCATATTTGTGAAGATCGGACGTTTTGATCACTTTTTATTGATTTTTTAAAATATATAATGTAACATAAAATCGGTAATCCGCGCACTTTTTTCCTCTTTTCGTGTACGCCGTTCACCGATCACAATGACGCTTGTTATATTTTGATAGATCGGACAATTACGCACGCTATGGTATACATATGTTTATCTATTTATTTATTTTTATATGTTTTATTTATATAATGGGATAGGGGGGGGTTATTTCAACTTTTATTGGGGGAGGGGTTTTGGGGTAGTGTAATAGTGTTTTGAACTTTTTTTTTTTACACATTTGAAGTCCCTTTGGAGGACTTTTACATTCACTAGTTTGATTTCTACACTGATGATTGCTATGCCATAGGCATAGCATTGATCAGTGTTATCGGCGCTCTGCTCATTGAGCCTGCCTGTGCAGGCTCAGTGTAGCAGATCGCCGATCGGACCGCACAGAGGCAGGTGAGAGACCTCCGGCGGTCAGTTCAACGATCGGGACCCCCGCAGTCCTACTGCGGGGGTCCCGATCGGTAGTGACAGGGGACTCCCCCTGTCACTTACACTTAAACGACGCCGGCGTTTAAGGGGGTTAATGGCATGCGGCAGCGCGATCGCTGCAGCATGTCATTACTGGTGAGGTCCCGGCTGCAGTGCAGCTGGCCCCCACCTCCTTCATAGCGGGAGAACCACCCAGGACGTACAGTTACGTCCAGGGTCGTCTGGTGACAGACTTCCATGACGTAACCCTACGTCCTGGGTCGTCTAGGGGTTAAAGTGGCTAAATACAAAATCAAGGTATTAACTGATCATAAAAATCTCATGTATCTGGACAAGGCTAAATGTCTAACAACTCGTTAAGCAAGATGGGCACTGTTTTTTACTTGGCTCTAAAAATGTCAGAGCTGATACCTTGTCTCGTAGCTTTGATGCCAGCAGTGCCCCCGGGAGGACCCTAAAACCATATTTTCACCCGGAGTGGTTGTTGCCACCCTGCAACCCGACCTTGCTGCTCAAGTGGTACATTCCCACTCTTTTGCCCCCCGGAATACTCTGGAATCTAAACTCTTCATTCCCCCCAATCTTCGTCTAAGGGCCCTTGAAGAGACCCATTGTTCTGTTTTAGCAGGTCACCCGGGCATTGCTGGCACGAAGTATCTACTCTCCCGTCATTATAAGTGGCCATCTTGGGCCAGAGGTTAAAGCGTAACTGTCATTTTTTTTTTTATTGCAGAAATCAGTAGTATAAGCGTTTTTAAGAAACTCTGTAATAGGTTTTATCAGCCAAAAAGCCTCCTTCTGTACTCAAGAAGCAATCTCCCAACCTCCCCCCCCTGACTTCTTATCTGTGCATTATCAGGAAAACATGTCTTCATTACAGAGAAGCCAGTGAAGACGGGCTCTGCTCTCTCCATTGTAAGCCTATGAAGGGGGGAGGGGCCGAGGGAGATGCGGGAGCAGGAACAGGTGACATGAAGGTCAGCTGTTTGTAGACTCTCTGGGCACCTAAACCGCAGGATTCTGGGGTCAGAAAGGTCATTGCTTATCTATGAACTTACTGAGAAAAGATTAGAGAGTGTTGTGCTTTGCAGAAATCCTCCGTGCTCAGTCACTCCTAACAGCCCCTCCCCTCTCCATAGCCACATAATGGACACAGAAATCCTGCTTCTTTTGCAGTGAGGGTGGGGGCTGGGAGATTGCTTTTTTAGTACAGAAGGAAACTCTTTTAGTACATAAAACCTATTACAGAGTTTCTTAAAATCGCTTGAACTGTTGATATTTAATGTTTTTAAAAAAAAATGACCCTGAAATGACAGTTACGCTTTAAGTTATTTGTAGAGGCTTGTGAGGTCTGTGCTAGGCCCAAGGTACCTAGTAGACTACCTGAAGGTCTTCTACATATTATTCCTGTACCTGCAAGACCTTGGACTCATATATCCATGGATTTTATTACTGATTTACCACCTTCTAAGGGGAAAACTGTTATTTGAGTGGTTATAAACAGATTTTCTAAGATGTGACATCTCATTCCCCTTAAGAAACTTCCTAATACTCGTACTTTAGCCTCTTTATTCATATATCACATTTTACGATTACATGGGTTTCCAGAGAATATTTTGTTGGATAGATGGGTGCAGTTTGTTTCTAAGTTCTGGAAAAAGTTCTGTGGTCAATAAGGAAAACAAAAAAGTGGGCACTACAAACCCTATAAAAAGACTACAAATACCAAAAAGAAGTAGAACAGAAGAATACAGGGTGTAATAAGTGAGGCGCACACCTAAAATAATATATACAATAGCTTTAAGGACTCCGCTACAGAAAGTTGTAAACATCCAAAATGGAAGTAACGGCAACCACCTACAATACAGGAGGTTGCTCACTGCTACAAAAAACAGGCCCAATAAGCTAAGTGGACTACATGTAGAAATATTACAGCATGAAAAAAAACACAATATACACAACATGATGCATACAAGATAAAATCATACCACCCAACAGTATTGTGTCCCAAAGTAGCAGAGGACCAGACACCCCAGGAGTATCGCCGCTGCACAGCAGCTTTGTCAGGAGTAAATACAAAGGGGGAGATTTATGAAAGGGTGTAAATAAATGCCTGGTGTAAACTGCCCACAGCAACCAATCACAGCTCAGGTTTCAGCTCTGGTAAAATAAACAGGAGCTGTGATTGGTTGCTTTTTGCAGTTTACACCAGGTGTATATTTACACCCTTTCATAAACCTCCCCAATGTGTTTTTAGCCGGTATATATACCTAGTGAGATGTAGTTCAATCATGGCTGACAGTCTGCCCAGAAGCGCGGACTAAAGTGAGGTCACGCACTGCCAAAACATGTGCGTTTGCCATCAATGCAGTGGTAACATGAATGGACATGTGGAGAAACTGTGTATATGCCACGCACTCTAAATAGGTTGCGTCAGACGTATGTCCGGCGGTCACATGATATACAATCACTAATCACATGATCGGCATGAGGTACCTAAAAGATAACATACAAACTAAATATGAAACCTCATGAGCTCTATCGCTGGTTGACGAGTAAATAAAGTCTTAAAGAATTAAATACATTCTAACAATACAGAGTACAACGAGGTACCCATATTGTACAAAGATTCAGAACTGTGAAGCAAAAGTTCTATGTGCTAAACCCATGTGCAACGTGCCAAAAAGGAAACAACAAAAATGACACAGGGCTATGCAAAAGATCAAAATACTCATGCTGAAGACCAATGTGTGATGCCCGGTCCTAGTCCATAATACATGTAAATAAGACACAATAACCATCCAGCATGTAAATGATGCTGGATCCATGCGCAAAATGCTTATAGAAATTTTCCAAAAAATTAAATGCCCGATAAGTCAACCAGCCAGTAAAAACCAATGATGATGGATAAAATATATCGAGATTGGCATTGGCACTGCCATATCTAAAAATATATATATATATAAAGATGTGACGCCGCAGACTCACAGAGAGCAAATACTGTAATTATGATATATAGTTACAAAATGCAGCTCTATAGCAGAACAAATGATGGATATTTCAATATATGACGGTACATAAGTCATGAAAGATTGGAAGGTGCTGTATGGTATATAGAAAGAAGATTTTGCCATCAGCACGGACGTGGATTCTTTACTGTACGAGCAGTGAGACTATGGAACTTTTCTGCCACATGATGTTGTCATGGCTGATTCATTAAATAAGTTCAAGGAGGACTAGAGGCTTTTCTTGAAAAATATATATTACAAGTTATGGGCATTAGATTTCTGGTGATACGTTGATCCAGGTTATTCTGATCGCCATCCACGAGTGTAAGGGGTTAAGTGGTGATGCAGTACCATCACTACTAACCCTC
This sequence comes from Dendropsophus ebraccatus, assembly GCF_027789765.1. Classification (NCBI taxonomy): domain Eukaryota; kingdom Metazoa; phylum Chordata; class Amphibia; order Anura; family Hylidae; genus Dendropsophus; species Dendropsophus ebraccatus. The sequence continues at coordinate 41,571 of NW_027208900.1, forward strand.
TGGCTGTACAGTAAGAGGGGTGCATAGTGC